>NC_092226.1:51397835-51410335 GCF_036320965.1 Panulirus ornatus
ATATGTATGTAAATGTATCTATATGTTGATATGAATATGTATGTTTACTTTGATATGTATATGTATGTGTATGTACGTATATGGGCGTCTATGTACATATATGTGTATATGAGTGGATGGGACATTCTTCGTTTGTTTTCTAACGCTACCTCCCTGACGCGGGAAACAGCGATTATGTATGATACAGTATTAAGGTAATACATATGATATATAATATATGATAACAATAATGATAATCTGTTTCCCCTTTTAGAAAGTCAAAATACAAGGAGATGAGGGTTTCTGGCCCCCCGCTCCTGTCCCCTTTAGTCGCCTTCTACGACATCCCTATCCCTGGGGATAGGGGAGAAAGAATACTTCCCACGCATTCCTCACGTGTCGTAGAAGGCGACTAAAGGAGACGGGAGAGGGGGGCCAGAAACCCTCCCCTCCTTGTATTTTGACTTTCTAAAAGGGGAAACAGATGAAGGAGTCACGCGGGGAGTGCTCATCCTCCGCGAAGGCTCACATTGGGGTGTCTAAATGTGTGTGGATGTAGGCGAGATGCGAAAAAAGGAGAGATAGGCAGTATGTTTCAGGAAAGGAACCTGGATGTTTTGGCTCCGAGTGAAACGAAGGTCAAGGGTAAGGGGGAAGAGTGGTTTGGGTATGTATTGGGAGTAAAGTCAGGGGTTAGTGAGAGGACAAGAGCAAGGGAACGAGTAGAACTACTTCTGAAACAGGAGTTGTGGGAGTATGTGATAGAGGGTAAGAAAGTAAATTCTAGATTGATATGGGTAAAACTGAAAGTTGATGGAGACAGATGGGTGATTATTGGTGCATATGCACCTGGGCATGAGAAGAAAGATCATGAGAGGCAAGTATTTTGGGAGAAGCTGAATGAGTGTGTTAGTGGTTTTGATGCACAAGACCGGGTTATAGTGATGGGTGATTTGAATGCAAAGGTGAGTAATATGGCAGGTGAGGTAATAATTGGTATACATGGGGTGTTCAGTGCTGTAAATGGAAATGGTGAAGAGCTTGTGGATTTGTGTGCTGAGAAAGGACTGGTGATTGGGAATGCCTGGTTTAAAAAGCGAGATATACATAAGTATACGTATGTAAGTAGGAAAAATGGCCAGAGAGCGTTATTGGATTACGAGTTAATTGATAGGCTCGCGAAAGAGACACTTTTGGATGTTAATGTGCTGAGAGGTGCAACTGGAGGGACGTCTGATCATTATCTTATGGAGGCGAAGGTGAAGATTTGTAGGGGTTTTCAGAAAAGAAGAGTGAATGTTGGGGTGAAGAGGGTGGTGAGAGTAAGTGAGCTTGGGAAGGAGACTTGTGTGAGGAAGTACCAGGTGAGACTGAGTACAGAATGGAAAAAGGTGAGAACAATGGAAGTAAGGGGAGTGGGGGAGGAATGGGATGTATTTAGGGAATCAGTGATGGATTGCGTAAAAGATGCTTGTGGCATGAGAAGCGTGGGAGATGGGTTGATTAGAGAGGGTAGCGAGTGGTGAGATGAAGAAGTAAGATTATTAGTGAAAGAGAAGAGAGAGGCATTTGGACGATTTTTGCAGGGAAATAATTCAAATGAGCGGGAGATGTTTAAAAGAAAGAGGCAAGAGGTCAAGAGAAAGGTGCAAGAGGTAAAAAAGAAGGCAAGTAAGAGTTGGGGTGAGAAGGTATCATTAAATTTTAGGGAGAATAAAAAGATGTTCTGGAAGGAGGTGAATAAGGTGCGTAAGACAAGGGAGCAAATGGGAACTTCAGTGAAGGGGCAAATGGGGAGGTGATAGCAAGTAGTGGTGATGTGAGAAAGAGATGGAGTGAGTATTTTGAAGGTTTGTTGAATGTGTTTGATGATAGAGTGGCAGATATAGGGTCTTTTGGTCGAGGTGGTGTACAAAGTTAGAGGGTTAGGGAAAATGATTTGGTAAACAGAGCAGAGGTGGTAAAAGCTTTGCGGAAGGTGAAAGCCGGCAAGGCAGCAGGTTTGGATGGTATTGCAGTGGAATTTATCAAAAAAGGGGGTGACTGTATTGTTGACTGGTTGGTAAGGTTATTTAATGTATGTATGACTCATGGTGAGGTGCCTGAGGATTGGCGGAATGCTTGCATGGTGCCATTGTACAAAGGCAAAGGGGATAAGAGTGAGTGCTCAAATTACAGAGGTATAAGTTTGTTGAGTATTCCTGGGAAATTATGTGGGTGGGTATTGATTAAGAGGGTGAAGGCATGTACAGAGCATCAGATTGGGGAAGAGCAGTGTGGTTTCAGTAGTGGTAGAGGATGTGTGGATAAGGTGTCTCCTTGAAGAATGCATGTGAGAAATACTTAGAAAAGCAAATGGATTTCTATGTAGCATTTATGGATCTGGAGAGGGCATATGATAGCGTTGATAGCGATGCTCTGTGGAAGATATTAAGAAAATATGGTGTGGGAGGGAAGTTGTTAGAAGCAGTGAAAAGTTATTATCGAAGATGTAAGGCATGTGTACGTGTAGGAAGAGAGGAAAATGATTGGTTCTCAGTGAATATTAGTTTGCGGCAGGGGTGTGTGATGGCTCCATGGTTGTTTAATTTGTTTATGGATGGGGTTGCTAGAGAGGTGACTGCAAGAGTTGTTGAAAGAGGGGCAAGTATGCCGTCTGTTCTGGATGAGAGAGCTTGGGAAGTGAGTCAGTTGTTGTTCGCTGATGATACAGCGCTTGTGGCTGATTCATGTAAGAATCTGCAGACGCTAGTGACTGAGGTAGGTAAAATGTGTGAAAGAAGAAAGTTAAGAGTAAATGTGAATAAGAGCAACGTTATTAGGTACAGTAGGGTTGAGGGACAAATCAATTGGGAAGTAAGTTTGAATGGAGAAAAACTGGAGGAAGTAAAGTGTTTTAGATATCTGGGAGTGGATCTGGCAGCGGATGGAACCATGGAAGTGGAAGTGAATCATAGGGTAGGGGGGGGGCCAAAATTCTGGGAGCCTTGAAGAATGTTTGGAAGTCGAGAACATTATCTCGGAAAGCAAAAATGGGTATGTTTGAAGGAATAGTTGTTCCAACGATGTTGTATGGCTGCGAGGCGTGGGCTATGGATAGAGATGTGCGTAGGAGGGTGGATGTGCTGGAAAGGAAATGTTTGAGGACAATATGTGGTGTGAGGTGGTTTGATCGAGTAAGTAATGTAAGGTTAAGAAAAATGTGAGGAAATAAAAAGAGCGTGGTTGAGAGAGCAGAAGAGGGTGTTTTGAAATGGTTTGGTCACATGGAGAGTTAGGAAACATTAACCAAGAGGATATATGTTTTAGAGGTGGAGGGATCGAGGAGAAGTGGGAGACCAAATTGGAGGTGGAAAGATGGAGTGAAAAAGATTTTGAGTGATCGGGGCCTGAACATGCAGGAGGGTGAAAGGTGTGCAAGGAATAGAGTGAATTGGAACGATGTGGTATACCGGGGTCGACGTGCTGTCAATGGATTGAACCAGGGCATGTGAAGCTTCTGAGGTAAACCATGGAAAGTTCTCTGGGGCCTGGATGTGGAATGGGAGCTGTGGTTTCGGTGCATTATTACATGACAGCTTGAGACTGAGTGTGAACGAATGAGGCCTTTGTTGTCTTTTCCTAGCGCTACCTCGCACACATAAGGGGGGAGGGTGTTGTTATTCCATAAGTGGCGAGGTGGCGATGGGAATTGATAAACGCAGACAGTATGAATTATGTACATGTGTATGTATGTATATGTCTGTGTGTGTATATATATGTGTACATTCAGATGTATAGGTATGTATATTTCCGTGTGTGGGCGTGTATGTATATACATGTCTATGTGGGTGGGTTGGGCCATTATTTAGTCTGTTTCCTTACGCTACTTCGCTAACGCGGAAGACATCGACAAAGTAAAATAATAAATAAAATATATATATATATATATATATATATATATATATATATATATATATATATATATATATATATATATATATATATATTTTCTTTCTTTCTTCCAAACTATTCGCGATTTCCCGCATTAGCGAGGTAGCGTTAAGAACAGAGGACTAGGCCTTTGAGGGAATACCCTCGCCTGGCCCAATTCTCTGTTCCTTCTTTTGGAAAAAAAAAAAAAAAAAAAAAAATATATATATATATATATATCTTTCTTTCTTTTTCTTTCATACTATTCGCCATTTCCCGCGTTAGCAAGGTAGCGTTAAGAACAGAGGACTGGGCCTCTGAGGGAATATCCTCACCTGGCCTTGTTCTCTGTTCCTTCTTTTGGAAAATCAAAAAAAAAACGAGAGGGGAGGATTTCCAGCCCCCCGCTCCCTCCCCTTTTAGTCGCCTTCTACGACACGCAGGGAATACGTGGGAAGTATTCTTTCTCCCCTATCCCCAGGGATAATATATATATATATATATATATATATATATATATATATATATATATATATATATATATATATATATATATATATATATATATATATACATATATATATATATATTTTTTTTTTCCTTTGTCGCTGTCTCCCGCGTTTGCGAGGTAGCGCAAGGAAACAGACGAAAGAAATGGCCCAACCCACCCCCATACACATGTATATACATACGTCCACACACGCAAATATACATACCTACACACTCTTCCATGGTTTACCCCAGACGCCTCACATGCCTTGATTCAATCCACTGACAGCACGTCAACCCCGGTATACCACATCGCTCCAATTCACTCTATTCCTTGCCCTCCTTTCACCCTCCTGCATGTTCAGGCCCCGATCACACAAAATCTTTTTCACTCCATCTTTCCACCTCCAATTTGGTCTCCCTCTTCTCCTTGTTCCCTCCACCTCCGACACATATATCCTCTTGGTCAATCTTTTCTCACTCATTCTCTCCATGTACCCAAACCATTTCAAAACACCCTCTTCTGCTCTCTCAACCAGCTCTTTTTATTTCCACACATCTCTCTTACCCTTACGTTACTCACTCGATCAAAACACCTCACACCACACATTGTCCTCAAACATCTCATTTCCAGCACATCCATCCTCCTGCGCACAACTCTATCCATAGCCCACGCCTCGCAACCATACAACATTGTTGGAACCACTATTCCTTCAAACATACCCATTTTTGCTTTCCGAGATAATGTTCTCGACTTCCACACATTCTTCAAGGCTCCCAGAATTTTCGCCCCCTCCCCCACCCTATGATCCACTTCCGCTTCCATGGTTCCATCCGCTGCCAGATCCACTCCCAGATATCTGAAACACTTCACTTCCTCCAGTTTTTCTCCAATCAAACTCACCTCCCAATTGACTTGACCCTCAACCCTACTGTACCTAATAACCTTGCTCTTATTCATATTTACTCTTAACTTTCTTCTTTCACACACTTTACCAAACTCATTCACCAGCTTCTGCAGTTTCTCACATGAATCAGCCACCAGCGCTGTATCATCAGCGAACAACAACTGACTCACTTCCCAAGCTCTCTCATCCCCAACAGACTTCATACTTGCCCCTCTTTCCAAAACTCTTGCATTCACCTCCCTAACAACCCCATCCATAAACAAATTGAACAACCATGGAGACATCACACACCCCTGCCGCAAACCTACATTCACTGAGAACCAATCACTTTCCTCTCTTCCTACACGTACACATGCCTTACATCCTCGATAAAAACTTTTCACTGCTTCTAACAACTTGCCTCCCACACCATATATTCTTAATACCTTCCCCAGAGCATCTCTATCAACTCTATCATATGCCTTCTCCAGATCCATAAATGCTACATACAAATCCATTTGCTTTTCTAAGTATTTCTCACATACATTCTTCAAAGCAAACACCTGATCCACACATCCTCTACCACTTCTGAAACCACACTGCTCTTCCCCAGTCTGATGCTCTGTACATGCCTTCACCCTCTCAATCAATACCCTCCCATATAATTTACCAGGAATACTCAACAAACTTATACCTCTGTAATTTGAGCACTCACTCTTATCCCCTTTGCCTTTGTACAATGGCACTATGCACGCATTCCGCCAATCCTCAGGCACCTCACCATGAGTCATACATACATTAAATAACCTTACCAACCAGTCAACAATACAGTCACCCCCTTTTTTAATAAATTCCACTGCAATACCATCCAAACCTGCTGCCTTGCCGGCTTTCATCTTCCGCAAAGCTTTTACTACCTCTTCTCTGTTTACCAAATCATTTTCCCTAACCCTCTCACTTTGCACACCACCTCGACCAAAACACCCTATATCTGCCACTCTATCATCAAACACATTCAACGAACCTTCAAAATACTCACTCCATCTCCTTCTCACATCACCACTACTTGTTATCACCTCCCCATTTGCGCCCTTCACTGAAGTTCCCATTTGCTCCCTTGTCTTACGCACTTTATTTACCTCCTTCCAGAACATCTTTTTATTCTCCCTAAAATTTAATGATACTCTCTCACCCCAACTCTCATTTGCCCTTTTTTTTCACCTCTTGCACCTTTCTCTTGACCTCCTGTCTCTTTCTTTTATACGTCTCCCACTCAATTGCATTTTTTCCCTGCAAAAATCGTCCAAATGCCTCTCTCTTCTCTTTCACTAATACTCTTACTTCTTCATCCCACCACTCACTACCCTTTCTAATCAACCCATCTCCCACTCTTCTCATGCCACAAGCATCTTTTGCGCAATCCATCACTGATTCCCTAAATACATCCCATTCCTCCCCCACTCCCCTTACTTCCATTGTTCTCACCTTTTTCCATTCTGTACTCAGTCTCTCCTGGTACTTCCTCACACAAGTCTCCTTCCCAAGCTCACTTACTCTCACCACCCTCTTCACCCCAACATTCACTCTTCTTTTCTGGAAACCCATACAAATCTTCACCTTAGCCTCCACAAGATAATGATCAGACATCCCTCCAGTTGCACCTCTCAGCACATTAACATCCTAAAGTCTCTCTTTCGCGCGCCTGTCAATTAACACGTAATGCAATAACGCTCTCTGGCCATCTCTCCTACTTACATAATTATACTTATGTATATCTCGCTTTTTAAACCAGGTATTCCCAATCATCAGTCCTTTTTCAGCACATAAATCTACAAGCTCTTCACCATTTCCATTTACAACACTGAACACCCCATGTATACCAATTATTCCCTCAACTGCCACATTACTCACCTTTGCATTCAAATCACCCATCACTATAACCCGGTTTCGTGCATCAAAACCACTAACACACTCATTCAGCTGCTCCCAAAACACTTGCCTCTCATGATCTTTCTTCTCATGCCCAGGTGCATATGCACCAATAATCACCCATCTCTCTCCATCAACTTTCAGTTTTACCCACATTAATCGAGAATTTACTTTCTTACATTCTATCACATACTCCCACAACTCCTGTTTCAGGAGTACAGACATATACAGACATATACATATATACACATGAATATAATTCATACTGTGTGCCCTTATTCATTTCCGTCGCCACCCCGCCACACATGAAATGAAAACCCCCTCCCCCCTCATGTTAGCGAGGTAGCGCTAAGAAAAGAGAACAAAGGCCACATTCGTTCACATTTAGTCTCTAGCTGTCATGTATAATGCACCAAAACCACAGCTCCTTTTCCATATCCAAGCCCCACAAAACTTTTCATGGTTTACCCCATACGCTTCACATCCCCTGTTTCAATCCAAAGACAGCAAGTCGACCCCGGTATACTATATAGTTCCAATTTGCTCTATTCCTTGCACGCTTTTCACCCTCCTGCATTTTCAGGCACCGATCACTCAAAATCCTTTTCAATCCATCGTTGCACCTCCAATTTGGTTTCCCACTTCTCGTTCCCTCCACCTCTGACATACATCCTCTTTGTCAATCTTTCCTCACTCATTCTCACCATGTGACCAAACCCTTTCAAAACACCCTCTTTTGCTCTTTCAATCACACTCTTTTTATTACCACACATCTCTCTTACCCTTTAATTAATTACTCAATCAAACCACCTCACACCACATAATGTCCTCAAACATCTCATTTCCAGCACATTCACCCTCCCTCGCACAACTCTATCTATAGCCCATACCTCGCAACCATATAACATTGTTGGAACCACTATTCCTTCAAAAATACCCATTTTTCCCTTCCAAGATAACGTTCTCGACTTCCACACATTTTTCAACGCTACCAGAACTTTCGCCCCCTCCCCCATCCTATGATTCACTTCCGCTCCCATGGTTCCATCCGCTGCTAAATCCATTCCCAGATTTCTAAAACACTTCACTTACTCCAGTTTTCCTCTTTCAAACTTACCTCCCGATTGACTTCTCCCTCAACCCTCCTGTACCTAACAACCTAGCTCTTATTCATACTTACTCTCAGCTTTCTCCTTTCACACACTTCACCAAACTCAATCACTAGCTTCTGTAGTTTTTCATATGAATCAGCCACCAGCGCTGTATCATCAGCGAACAACAACTGACTCACTTCCAAAGCCCTCTTATCCACAACAGACTGCATACTTGCCCCACTTTCCAAAACTCTTTCATTCACCTCCCTAACAACCATATCTATAAACAAATTAAAGAAAAATGGAGACATCACGCACCCCTGCCGCAAACCAACATTCACTGAGAACCAATCACTTTCCTCTCTTCCTAAACGTACACATGTCTTACATCCTCGATAAAAACTTTTCACTGCTTCTGACGACTTACCTCTAACACCATTTATTCTTAATACCTTCCACAGGGCATCTCTATCAACTCTATCATATGCCTTCTCCAGGTCAATAAATGCTACATACAAATCCATTTGCTTTTCCAAGTATTTCTTACATACATTTTTCGATGCAAACACCTAATCCAAACATCCTCTACCAATTCTGAAACCACACTTCTCTTCCCCAATCTGATGCTCTGTACATGCCTTCACCCTCTCAGTCAATACCCTCCCATATGATTTCCCAGGAGTACTCAACAAACGTATACCTCTGTAATTTGAGCGCTCATTCTTATCCCCATTGCCTTTGTACAAGGGCATTAAGTAAGCATATCGCCAATCCTCAGGCACCTCACCATGAGTCATATATACATTAGATAACCTTACCAACCAGTCAACAATACAGTCACCCCCTTTTTAATAAATTCCACTGCAGTACCATCCAAACCCTCTGCCTTACCGGCTTTCATCTTCCGCAAAGCTTTTACTACCTCTTCTCTGTTTACAAAATCATTCTCTCTAACCCTCTCACTTTGCACACCACCTCGACCAAAACACCCTATATCTGCCACTCTGTCAACAAACACATTCTACAAACCTTTAAAATACTCACTCCATCTCCTTCTCACATCTCCACTACGTGTTGTCACCTCCCAATTTGCCCCCTTCACTGATGTTCCCATTTGTTCCCTTGTCTTACGCACTATATTTACCTCCTTCCAAAACATCTTTTTATTCTCTCCAAAATGTAATGACACATGTAATGACAATGTAATGTCACCCCAACTTTTATTTGCCCTCTTTTTAGCCTCTTGCAACTTTCTCTTGCCTCTCTCTTGTCTTTCACTAATAATCTTACTTCTTCATCCCACCGCTCACTACCCTTTCTAATCTGCCCACCTCCTTCGCCTCCACAAGATAACGATCAGACATCCCTCCAGTTGTACCTCTCAGCACATAAACATCCAAAAGTCTCTCTTTCGCTCGCCTATCAATTAACACGTAATTCAATAACGCTCTCTGGCCATCTCTCCTACTTACATACGTTTACTTATGTAAATTTCTCTTTTTAAACCAGATATTCCCAATCACCAGTCCTTTTTCGGCATATAAATCTACAAGCTCTTCACCATTTCCATCTACAATACTGAACACCCCATGTACACCAATTATTCCCTCAACTGCCACATTACTCACCTTTGCATTCAAATCACCCATCACAATAGTCCGGTCTCGTGCGTCAAACACACTCACTCATCTGTTCCCAAATCACTTGCCTCTTATGATCTTTCTTTTCATGCCATGTGCATACGCACCAATAATCACCCATCTCTCTCCATCGACTTTCAGTTTCACCAATGTCAATCTAGAGTTTACTTTTTTACACTCTATCACATACTCCCACAACTCCTGTTTCAGGAGTAGTGCTACTCCTTCCCTTGTTCTTGTAATCACACTAGCCCCTGACTTTACTCCTAAGACATTCCCAAACCACTCTCCCCCTTTACCCTTGAGCTTCGTTTCACTCAGAACCAAAACATCCGGGTTCCCTTCCTCAAACATACTACCTATCTCTCCTTTTTTCTCATCTTGGTTACATCCACACACATTTAGACATCTCAATGTGAGCCTTCAAGTAGGATGAGCACTCCCCACGTGACTCCTTCTTCTGTTTCCCCTTTTAGAAAGTTAAAACACATGGAGGTGAGGGTTTCTAGCCCACTGCTCCCGTCATCTTTAGTCGCCTTCTACGACA
The DNA here is from genome assembly GCF_036320965.1 of Panulirus ornatus. Classification (NCBI taxonomy): domain Eukaryota; kingdom Metazoa; phylum Arthropoda; class Malacostraca; order Decapoda; family Palinuridae; genus Panulirus; species Panulirus ornatus. The sequence goes on from NC_092226.1 coordinate 51,408,313, forward strand.
CGTGAGGAATGCGTGGGAAGTATTCTTTCTCCCCCTATCCCCAGGGATAATGATAATGATAATAATGATAATGATAATAATAGGGGATAGGGGAGAAAGAATACTTCCCACGTATTCCCTGCGTGTCGTAGAAGGCGACTAAAAGGGGAGGGAGCGGGAGGCTGGAAATCCTCCCCTCTCGTTTTTTTTTTTTTTTTTTTCTTTTTTTTAATTTTCCAAAAGAAGGAACAGAGGGGGGCCAGGTGAGGATATTCCACAAAGGCCCAGTCCTCTGTTCTTAACGCTACCTCGCTAATGCGGGAAATGGCGGATAGTTTAAAAGAAAGAATAATAATAATAATAATAATAATGATAATAATAATGATAATAATAATAATGATAATAATGATAATAATAATAATAATAATAATAATATTAATAATAATAATAATAATAATAATAATAATAATAATGATTATAATGATAATGATAATAATAATAATAATGATAATAATAGTGTAGTAATAATGTGACTACATGTGGTCACATAGAGAGAATGAGTGAGGAAAGATAGACAAAAAGGATATATGTGTCGGAGGAGGAGGGAACTAGAAGTGGGAGACCAAATTGGAGGTGGAAAGATGGAGTGAAAAAGATTTTGAGCGATTGGGGCTTGAACATGCAGGAGGGTGAAAGGCGTGCAAGAAATAGGGTGAATTGGAACGTCGTAGTATACCGGGGTCGACGTGCTGTCTGTCATTGGAGAGAACCATGGCATGTGAAGTGTCTGGGGTAAACCATGGAAAGTTTTGTGGGGCCTGGATGTGGAAAGTGAGTTGTGGTTTTGGTGCATTATACATGACAACTAAAGACTGAGTGTGAACGAATGTGGCCTTTGTTGTCTTTTCCTAGTGCTACCTCACGCATGTGCCGGGTGGGGGGGGTGGTCATTTCATGTGTGGCAGGGTGGCGACGGGAATGAATAAATGCAGCAAGTATGTGGGAGGTGGGCAGATTAGAAAGGGTAGTGAGTGGTTGGATGAAGAAGAAAGATTATTAGTGAAAGAGAAGAGAGAGGTATTTGGACCATTTTTGCAGGGAAATGATACAAATGAGTGGGAGATGTATAAAAGAAAGAGGCAGGAGGTCAAGAGAAAGGTGCAAGAGGCGAAAAAGAGGGCAAATGAGAGTCAGGGTGAGAGAGCATCATTAGATTTTCGGGAGAATAAAAGATGTTTTGGAAGGAGGTAAATATAGTGTGTAAGACAAGAGGACAAATGGGAACATCAATAAAAGGGGCTAATGATGAGGTGAAAACAAGTAGTTGTGATGTGAGAAGGAGATGGAGCGAGTATCTTGAACGTTTGTTGAAAGTGTTTGGTGATAGAGTGGCAGATATAGGGTGTTTTGGTCGAGGTGGTGTGCAAAGTGAGAGGGTTAGGATGAATGATTTCGCAAACAGAGAAGAGATATTAAAAGCTCTGCGGAAGATGAAATCCAGCAAGGCAGCGGGTCTGGATGGTATTTCAGGGGAATTTATTAAGAAAGGGGGTGACTGTATTGTTGACTGGTTGGTAAGGTGATTTAATGTATGCATGACTTATGGTGAGGTGCCTGAGGACTGTCGGAATGCTTGAATAGTGCCATTGTACAAAGGCAAAGAGGATAAGAGTGAGTGCTCAAATTACAGAGGCATAAGTTTGTTGAGTATTCCTGGGAAATTATATGGGAGGGTATTGATTGAGAGGGTGAAGGCATGTACAGAGCATCGGATTGGGGAAGAGCAGTGTGGTTTCAGAAGTGGTAGAGGATGTGTAGATCAGGTGTTTGCTTTGAAAAATGTATGTGAGAAATACTTAGAAAAGCAAGTGGATTTGTATGTAACATTTATGGATCTGGAGAAGGCATATGATAGATTTGATAGATGCTCTGTGGAAGGTATTAAGAATATATGATGTGGGAGGTAAGTTGTTGGAAGCAGTGAAAAGTTTTTATCGAGGATGTAAGGCATGTGTACGTGTAGGAAGAGAGGAAAGTGATTGGT
>NC_092226.1:51415335-51447835 GCF_036320965.1 Panulirus ornatus
GTAATGTGATGATCAGGAACTAATCCCTATAATGGATGATCAGGAACTAATCCCTATAATGAATGATCAGGGACTGACCCCTATAATGGGTGATCAGTAACTAAACCCGATAATTGATGATCAGGAACCAAGCTCTATAATCATCTGAATGGCCGTGAGTTTCAGGGAAAAATAACACCTCAAAATGTCAGTGTCATAAATGATGGAATCTCTGTCGACAGTCCCGAAAACTTCCTGGTATCAAAGTGGATAACATATTCATATAAGAATGCGAACATCATGACTTAACCAGATCCAGGCAGCAAGAATTGTGTTCATGGACATTTTCTTCTATTCAGCCCAGACTTCAGTCATCAATAGATATAAACTGATGCATTAAGTAAAATCTTTATCAAACTGCTTTTGTTTTAGTGTTTGGTTTTTCACACGCATTCACCTCTGATAAGGGTGACCTATGACTGCGTGATCAAAGGAAACATTTAATGGTGATTGACGCATATCAGAAATACTAGCCGGCCAGGATATCAGATTGCTACAAAAAAGAGGCAAGCGACGCACTTTTTGAAGCGGTCGAGAAAAAATGAGTGATTTGTTAGGCACGGTAGGCACGATACGTGCTTAAACCTTGCCACAGACCATTTTCATGCGGTTTATTGTATCATCTTTTATTTTACCCCAAAGGGCTAGGGAAAGGCTAACACTTTATCCCAAAGGGTAATGCCGTCGTGTTCAAGGATTGTACCATCGTGCTCAAGAGTTGTGCTACCGTGCTCAAGGATCATACAGTCTTGCTCAAGGATCACACCATCGTGCTCAAGAGTCGTACTGTCGTGCTCAAGAGTCGTGCCGTCGTGCTCAAGGGTCGTACCGTCGTGCTCAAGGATCGTGTCATCGTGCTCAAGGGTCGCGCCGTTGTGCTAGTGAATGATAGATTCACTTTTTTTCTCTGTTTTCGTGTGTCGTTTACGTGGTAAAGATCTGGTCTATGTAGCTCCGTAGAGTTCGTTGCTTATTTGACCGCTTGGAGTCATGATGATCACTTTAGAAAATCATCACCTACCATTCTCCCTCCCCTCACACTCGGTATCTTAACACCCTCCAGTAGTTTCTGTTGTGAATATTAACAGCTATATCATTTAATGAAGGTGCAACGACGACATCGATTCATTTCCTTGGTATACTGCACTCATATCATGCCCTTCTATCATACTATATGATTTCACTTGTACAACACCACCTCACTCACCTCCTACACCCACGTATGATATTCTCTTTCTTGTTCTACTTACAGTCTTGCCTGTATTCATGCCTTCATGTCTTCATACTCACTCTCCCTCAAACATTTATCCCCATCTCTCCTACCATCCATCCCTTAAGCATCACTTGCATCTCTCCCTAACATTCACTTCGTAATATAGATCTCTCGTAGATTTCACCTGTATCATGTGACCCAGTTGGTAGTTGCCACCTAGGTAAATCTTATCCTCTCTCATACCTTAGGACACCTGAGCCTTTTAACCTTACTGTTAAATCTCTTCGTTTCCATTACGGTAAATGCTTCCCTCTACTCCGTCTTCCTCATATACTTTCATTTAATTGTCTCTTACAATGCCCAGTTTCCTTTCTCCTTTGTTGCTTTACATATTCTCAGCATCCACTTAGATGCCTGTGTGTTGCATCACTGGAAGACAGGCCTTGTAGTTCAGACTGAATGCACTTGTGTATCCTTCTTCGACCGTGGTGTTCCCTTCCTTTCCCTAATGTCCTCCTCAGCTCACCGTATCTTCTCCGCAAGCGTAAGAGTCATTTGTTTCAGTTCTCCCCACACCCTTCTTTTGGAATGTCTTTCAGACTTACTTTGAGCACCTCTGGATACCTGTCTCTCCTCATCTACTAAGAAAGCAGAGCTATAGATTATCAAGACCGAATTGATTCAAAGGGATCTTTTTATGTTAGTGGTGGACAGAATCATGATGATTCAAATCTAACGTAGAATAACGTGAAGTTCTGCACTTTGGAAGCAAATATACTAAACACGAACAAAAAATGCCTGGAGGTCTGGTGCCCAAAGTAATTGCAGAGGAGGAGCTTGAAATTGTTATCATTAACATTCAGAAAGACTAGATATTGTAGGCTGTAACAGCAAACATTAAGACAAAACAAATGATAGGTTTTAGAATTAGCCTTATTGTGCAGAAAACACCAGAAACACTCCTGACACTCCTCATCATGTTAGCAAGACTACAAAAAGCACAAACAAACTAGAACATTTACAGAGAAGTACTATGAAATCAACGCCATCTCAAAGAAACCTACCATGTACAGAAGGGCTAAAGATATCAAATATTTTTCTTCGTAAGAAGCAGACTTCGTTGGGGCTACATGCTAGCTTTCAAATTTCTGCAAAAAGTGGACAATGGGAATCATAAAGAGATTTTCTAAATGCAAAAAGCTACATTTCCTTGAACAAGTTCAGTGAAAATCAAAGCAAAATTATGATACTAACATGGTAAAAGTTATTTCCAAATAGAACTGTCTAAAATTGGAACAACTTATCGTTCAACGTTGTTAAGCAAAGACTATGAAAAAGTTTAAAAACAGTAATATAAAATTTTATCACTTCGGGTATAAACTAACCAAAGATGGTGACAGAAATTTATAGATATGTTTACTAGCACGTTTTCTTTCATGTCAGGTGATGAAGACGGTCCTGCTTATTAGATTCATTGCCACAAAACAGATTAACATAAGATACTAAGGCAGTAACCAAAATGTATGCCTCATCTTTGCCAGAAAATTCAATGTTCATTGTTTTCTCACATTAGTCTTCCTTGCTGTCTGCATTTACCTGAGGGAATGGAAGAGGGTAAGGGAGTCTTTCTACTGTTTCATCTCAGCTGCATCTTTCTACAATTGAAATATGTTAACATCAAGCTATAACTTGGTATATGACCTCGTCATAGTCCGATGGGACTTCTGTTCTCTGTCTTTCTCATGTACTCATCCTCACTTCTAGTAATATCATCACATTACTTCCCTCTTCCACCCTACATATTAAGGTCCCAATCCAGTGCTGCTATTTTATGGTGAACTGATGGTCCATTATTAAGTATTTTGTATCAGTTAAGCGTCCAACAAGCTTCCCCGTGTCTTATATGTTGTCAGACCTACATAGTAACTGGATGTGAATAGCTTCGGTTTGGTTATAGAAATATCATCTTGAATACGTATCTGCAACACACTTCTTCCTTCCCCAAATCCTACCGTGTATCATCTGTTTGTCTCTGTTTGCCAGCCCTCACCACTTCCGTCACTGTCAGCTTCTCCGACCCTTAAGCTCTTGTTACACGTCGCCATTCACATCACTCTCTCCTCCAGTGGTGAGTCACACGCTTCAGCCAGACTGCCCCAGACCAGAGAATGACCTGTGGAATATACTATACATATATCTGAATACGATTCTCGATTTAGCCTCATGCCCTTTGATATACCTTTTTCATTATACTTTGTGTGTGTGTGTGTGTGTGTGTGTGTGTGTGTGTGTGTGTGTGTGTGTGTGTGTGTGTGTGTGTGTGTGTGTGTGTGCGCGTGTGTGTCCATGTTTGTGTTTCCAGCAATAACAGGGAGATTCGAAAACGATACTAGAGAACAATTCTTTTTTTCTAGCGAGGAGAATATAGGTAATATCATTTCCATGAAGGAAAGTAAGTCCAGTACCTGATGATTTGGATATAATTTCATCGATTCTCTTCCTTTAAACCCATTCATATGTCATACACAAACAAATGACACAGGCACAGTTTATTCTGCATTTACGTACGTCCGCCTTCATATTCAAATCAACATGCATACCTCTGTCTCAGCCAGGCTCACGTCAGAATAGCCTCGTACACAAGACAACCACAGTAGTGCTCATGGAAGAGGCGCAAAAGGAGATGCAAGTTAGAAGGACACATGTGATGTTGGACAAGCAGAAGGGACACCTATGAGATGGGACGAGCAAGAGGGACACCTGTGAGGTGGGACGAGCAGTGGGGGACACCTGTGAGGGGGACGAGCAGTGGGGGACACCTGTGAGGTGGGACGAGCAGTGGGAACACCTGTGAGGTGGGACGAGCAGTGGGGACACCTGTGAGGTGGGACGAGCAGAAGTTACACCTGTTAGGTGGGACGAGCAAGAGAGACACCTGTGAGGTGGGACGAGCAAGAGGGACACCTGTGAGGTGGGACGAGCAAGAGGGACACCTGTGAGGTGGGACGAGCAAGAGGGACACCTGTGAGGTGGGACGAGCAAGAGGGACACCTGTTAGGTGGGACGAGCAAGAGAGACACCTGTGAGGTGGGACGAGCAAGAGAGACACCTGTGAGGTGGGACGAGTCGCTCATCCAGAAGGTTCCCGATCGATACCACACTGAGCGGTCAGTGACGCGTCAACATCTACAGTCAAGTGGGAGCACCTGCGTGACCCTATAGCCATCTGGAGACTGTAACAACCCAGCTGGCGCCGGAGTATAATCATAAAACCACCTAGCTGTCGTAACCACCCAGCTACTACTGGAGTACGGTCTTATAGCCACCTGCCTAACGTAGTGACCCGACTGGTGTCAAAACGACCCAGCTGGTTCCAGACTACAACCACATAGACACCAAGCTGACGAGCGATCCTTAGCCACCAAGCTGTCATAACCACCCATAACCACCTATATGTCGTAAGGAGCCAGCTGACACTGGACTACGACCAAATAGCCACTTAGCTGTAGTAACGACCCAGCTGGTACCTGACTACGACCACATAGCTACCGGCTGTCGTAATGACTCAGCTGGCACCGAAATACGACCACATAGCTAATTGACTGTCGTAACGACCTTACTGGCTACGGGATACGAACACATAGCCACGTAGCTGTCGCAATGACCCAGCTGGCTCTAGACTACGACCACAGAGCCACCCAATAGTCGTAATAACCAGGTAGTATCTGCCGGCCGTACGACCAAAGACTTGCCTAAGTATCATAACAACCAGCTGGCATCACCATCTGAGTGTTACAACTCATATGGTTACAACTCAGTGTTACAACTCAGATGGTTACAATCTTCACTATTACCAGCAAGTAGGACAAACAGCTGGTGGGTGGCAGGGATAGACGGAAGAACTTTAGGTGACAGGTGACAGGTGACAGGTAACGGGAATGAGAATGAAGACAGATTCATGCATGAGGAAATACATGGAGAAGTAAATAAATGAATGGGTGAATACAGATGTATATATATTTTCTGTACTTATTCGCCATTTCCCGCGTTAGTAAGATAGCATTTAGAACAGAGAACTGAGCCTAAGAGAGAATATCTTCAAATGACCCCCTTCTCTGTTCCTTCGTTTGGAAAATAAAAACTATGATCGCCATTATAGGGAAACGACTATTCGAATACTATGTACTCGAATGCCCTATGAAGGCGGGCGTTCATATGCACTTTGCTCGTATTCATTTACCTCTGCGTTGTACAGTAAGGTTCGGTAAAATGCTATCTGCTGGCTGTGTGAGCCTGATGGGAAATGACCGGTGTAGACCCCGTTGCTCACCAACGTGAGACGAAGGGTATTCGAGTACATAGTATTCGAATAGTCGTTTCCTTATAGGGGCGATCATAGCCTAGCGGTAGCGCTCCCCAACGTTATATGGAAGTGCGCGTTCATATGCACTATATTCATATATATATATATATATATATATATATATATATATATATATATATATATATATATATATATATATATATATATATATATATATATATGCGAGGTAGCGCAAGGAAACAGACGAAAGAAACGGCCCAACCCCCTCCCATACACATGTATATACATACGTCCACACACGCAAATATACATACCTACACAGCTTTCCATGGTTTACCCCAGACGCTTCACATGCCTTGATTCAATCCACTGACAGCACGTCAGCCCCGGTATACCACATCGCTCCAATTCACTCTGTTCCTTGCCCTCCTTTCACCCTCCTGCATGTTCAGGCCCCGATCACACAAAATCTTTTTCACTCCATCTTTCCACCTCCAATTTGGTCTCCCTCTTCTCCTTGTTCCCTCCACCTCCGACACATATATCCTCTTGGTCAATCTTTCCTCACTCATCCTCTCCATGTGCCCAAACCACTTCAAAACACCCTCTTCTGCTCTCTCAACCACGCTCTTTTTATTTCCACACATCTCTCTTACCCTTACGTTACTCACTCGATCAAACCACCTCACACCACACATTGTCCTCAAACATCTCATTTCCAGCACATCCATCCTCCTGCGCACAACTCTATCCATAGCCCACGCCTCGCAACCATACAACATTGTTGGAACCACTATTCCTTCAAACATACCCATTTTTGCTTTCCGAGATAATGTTCTCGACTTCCACACATTCTTCAAGGCCCCCAGAATTTTCGCCCCCTCCCCCACCCTATGATCCACTTCCGCTTCCATGGTTCCATCTGCTGCCAGATCCACTCCCAGATATCTAAAACACTTCACTTCCTCCACTTTTTCTCCATTCAAACTCACCTCCCAATTGACTTGACCCTCAACCCTACTGTACCTAATAACCTTGCTCTTATTCACATTTACTCTTAACTTTCTTCTTCCACACACTTTACCAAACTCAGTCACCAGCTTCTGCAGTTTCACACATGAATCAGCCACCAGCGCTGTGTCATCAGCGAACAACAACTGACTCACTTCCCAAGCTCTCTCATCCCCAACAGACTTCATACTTGCCCCTCTTTCCGAAACTCTTGCATTTACCTCCCTAACAACCCCATCCATAAACAAATTAAACAACCATGGAGACATCACACACCCCTGCCGCAAACCTACATTCACTGAGAACCAATCACTTTCCTCTCTTCCTACTACCTCGCAAACGCGGGAGACAGCGACAAAGTATAAAAAAAAAAAAAAAAAAAAAAAAAGGTATATATATATATATATATATATATATATATATATATATATATATATATATATATATATATATATATATATATATATATATATATATATATATATATATATATATATATATATATATATATATTATATACATATATATATATATATATATATATATATATATATATATATATATATATATATATATATATATATATATATATATATATATATATATATATATATATATATATATATATATATATATATGTATATATATATATATATATATATATATATATATATATATATATATATATATATATATATATATATATATACATTGTTTGCGTTAGGACATTCACCGTATATATGCTGTAATTCTAACTCCAGGCTCTGCAGTGTCCAGTTTTCCAGACTGTCTGCTAACATTAAAAGCTAACAGTGGATAAAGTGCTTCATACTCTATTAATGGAACCGAACAAAAATATTTTTTTTCCAGAAACTTGACTATATTATCAATAATGATACAATTCAAACGCTGTTGCGTCAGTATTATTTCCAGTTAAGCATAAGTTTTCTTTGTGAATACCTATGAGCTATTGAATATGATGTGGGCATTGGTCATTTTACTGTCACTAAGGAGGAATGGATTCATGATTTAGAAGTAATCCCCTATTGGCTCTCTCTCTTGATCGTGTAATGGTATAATAAGGTTTTTCAGCTCCTGCTTTCTCATCTAGATGCCCATCAGACTGGGAGTGAACGTGAGTGACAGAGACACACTCAGGTATCTCTAAGCCAACAACTATTCGTCTCCAGTGTGTTGACACAACTCTAAAGTAAGTCGGACAGTATGAGGAGCATACGTCATTTTCCAATACATTGTGATAAGTAAAAGTTCACTATCATTTATGCATCAGTTTCATCAAATTGTTCTTTTCTATTTCCTTTGGTTAAAGCATCATTTGCATTAGGTAACTCATATTTTGAGTGTCATGCAAAACTTGTACCCCAGATTTTGCATATCTCACGGATCGATATATAGATAGATAAATAAACATTTGATGTGGTACACAGCAGCGCTGAAAGTTTCCACGCTTGGCCGAGCAAACATGATAATGCGCATCTGTCTCTCTTGAAAACATCTATTATTTATTAGCTTATCTGGTGAGTCATCACTCGGCGTCCCTTGTCGCCATTTCTCGTTCTGTTGTCTGTCTGTCTGTCAGCTTTTCGCATCATAATCTCGTAGTAACCACCGGGTCAATAGATTCTAAACTTTTTAGAAAAAATATACAGATGATTCTTTATAATGTTGCTTCTGATATGGTATCCGAAGGTCAGGTTGTTGTCTGACTGGATGAGACTTCAAATTTCTTCTCGTCGAAAACTACTGAACAGAAAACAGGAAAACGCGAAGCAAGTGATCATTGGATGATCTTCAGTTATGTTGCCGAACTTCGCATTGATCTGGCCTGAGCCTCTGTATAATAACCTATTTTGGCACCTTTGGTCTACTGGTCTGACCTGAGTTTCTGTTTAGCCTCCATTGCCACCAATGGTCTGCTGGTCTGACCTGAGCCTCTGCTTAACTCTTGAACTTATTTTGCGACTACTGCGCACGAGGACGTTACTCTAGGGTGTGATGAGACAGCCATCATACCGAAGAGTCGTGTTGAAGTGTTGTACCGTCATGCTCAGCAGTTGTACCATAGTGCACAAGAGATTAAGAACAAGAACAATAATCATACAACCTCTCTGAAACTCATTTCCTTCACAGCTCTCTCTCTCTCTCTCTCTCTCTCTCTCTCTCTCTCTCTCTCTCTCTCTCTCTCTCTCTCTCTCTCTCTCTCTCTCTCTCTCTCTCTCTCTCTCTCTCTCTCTCTCTCTCTCTCTCTCTCTCTCTCTCTCTCTCTCTCTCTCTCTCTCTCTCTCTCTCTCTCTCTCTCTCTCTCTCTCTCTCTCTCTCTCTCTCTCTCTCTTCATTATCATCTCTCTTGCTTGAGCACTGCTTTTGTTTTTCGTCACCCCTGTTCCTTCATTATCCCCCAGCTTTGCACTTCTATTCCCTTATCTTTTTGCCCGTCCATCGCTGCTCCTTCCCCAACAGTCCTTCTCTTCCTCCTGAAATATATGTACACATCAAGTCTGCGTCTTCCGCCTACCCCTTCAGTTCATCTCGATCCCTCCCACTCGTTCCCTTTCCACCCTCTGCAGCATTTCCGTCTTCAGTGACAACAAACAGATCTTTGCTCACGCTTCACAGCTCAAAAAACCTCGTAATATCACATCAGGTTCCTCCATCCGCTGAGATTTTCCATCAGAACGCCAAGAATGATCCCTGAATATTGAGATGGTCTACACATTTTTGATCCTGTGTCAGCGTTCACATTCGTTTATCTCCCGAGTCACTTACCGGATGTATAATGTGATTGCACAGAAAGTGACATAAATATCTCTTTCGATGAACAGAGGTGCATTGCTTGGGCATTAAACTATCAATGTATTACCAAAATATACAGGTTATGGAAATATTTTCCTAACTGTCGCCAATGGGGATATTTCAGGCTCTTTACTTATCCACATCCCTAGTGAAAATGATAGAAACCAGATAACATGAAATGTTGTCTCATGAATCCCAGTTACATGTGTTTTCAATCAGACCTGAATATCAATAGTTATTGTCTTGCATGCTGCTAGCTCTCCGAAGCGTTCCGAATTTCAATACAATACACATGTCATAAAGCAAGTATGAAATAAGAAAAAGGAAAAGGAAAATAAGTGGCGCATATGATACGTTCTTGATATTGTATTTCATACAAAGTGAAATGGTTCGACCTACAGTAATGAATAACTGATAAAGCTTTAGGGTTAGGTAGTTAGTGAAGTGACCCTAATCGAAAACTATTTACCTGTTGTTTGTGGAAGCAATTGTCACACTGTTAGTAGCGCAGACAATAGACAACAGATGCCTGGCTGTGACAGACAACAGACACCTGGCTGTGTCCGAGTGTTTGGATGGCCTGTGGACTGAGCAAACAAGAGGAGATGCGTGAACTCAGGACGTAGCTCCCACAGAATAAAGGCGAACGCATGCTAAGGGACGAGTCAATAAGTCACATATCAGGTGTGTATGAAATATGTATGAGATGGGTCCCTCCTACAGTGGGGCTCCACTAAACGATATTGATAATAACCTCTCACACCACCTGGCCGTTTTTTCGCGCCAGGTTTTTCGTAAAAATAACGGCCCGCCAACGTCGTTAACTGACGTAACTGCATTTAGGAGCGTGTAAAAAACAGCTCCGAAGATGATTTTTAGCAAATTTCGAGCGGGAAGGAAAACTGTAACAAACAAACTGCCATGGATGACAAGCACGCCCCATGCTTTTGGGGAATGATTCATGTATGATCATTTCAAACATGCAGACCAACTGACTCGACCCACAGCCAAGACTCGACCAGCGCAAACACAGAAAAAAAATGATTTCTCATAATCTTAAGTAATGCTAAATATCATACAGACACTTAAGTAGTTCTACTATTTTTAAGGTCAAATACCAGTAATGACTAGATTATACATCAAAATTCAAATATGAAATTCATATATATATATATATATATATATATATATATATATATATATATATATATATATATATATATATATATATATATATATATATATATATATATATATATATATATATATATATATATTTCATTTACTTATTTTGCTTTGTCACTGTGTCCCGCGTTTGCGAGGTAGCGCAAGGAAACAGACGAAAGAAACGGCCCAACCAACCCCCACACACATGTATATACATACACGTCCACACACGCAAATATACATACCTATACATCTCAATGTACACATATATATACACACACAGACATATACATATATACACATGTACATAATTCATACTCTCTGCCTTTATTTATTCCCATCGCCACCTCGCCACACATGGAATAACATTCCCCTCCCCCCTCATGTGTGCGAGGTAGCGCTATGAAAAGACAACAAAGGCCCCATTCGTTCACACTCAGTCTCTAGCTGTCATGTAATTATGCCCGAAACCACAGCTCCCTTTCCACATCCAGGCCCCACACAACTTTCCATGGTTTACCCCAGACGCTTCACATGCCCTGATTCAATCCATTGACAGCACGTCGACCACGGTATACCACATCGATCCAATTTACTCTATTCCTTGCCCGCCTTTCACCCTCCTGCATGTTCAGGCCCCGATCACTCAAAATCTTTTTCACTCCATCTTTCCACCTCCAATTTGGTCTCCCATTTCTCCTCGTTCCTTCCACCTCCGACACATATATCCTCTTGGTCAAGCTTTCCTCACTCATTCTCTCCATGTGCCCAAACCATTTCAGAACACCCTCTTCTGCTCTCTCAACCACGCTCTTTTTATTTCCACATATCTCTCTTACCCTTACATTACTTACTCATTTGCCCTCTTTTTCACCTCTTGCACCTTTCTCTTGACCTCCTGTCTCTTTCTTTTATACATCTCCCACTCAATTGCATTGTTTCCCTGTAAAGATCGTCGAAATGCCTCTCTCTTCTCTTTTACAAATAATCTTACTTCTTCATCCCTCCACTCACTACCCTTTCTAATCAACCCACTTCCCACTCTTCTCATGCCACAAGCATCTTTTGCGCAATCCATCACTGATTCCCTAAATACATCCCATTCCTCCCCCACTTCCCTTACTTCCATTGTTCTCACCTTTTTCCATTCTGTACTCAGTCTCTCCTGGTACTTCCTCACACAAGTCTCCTTCCCAAGCTCGCTTACTCTCAGCACCCTCTTCACCCCAACATTCACTCCTCTTTTCTGTATATATATATATATATATATATATATATATATATATATATATATATATATATATATATATATATATATATATATATATATATATATATATATATATATATATGTCTTTTCTTTTCTTTCATACTATTCGCCATTTCCCGCATTAGTGAGGTAGCGTTAAGAACAGAGGACTGGGCCTTTGGGGTAATATCCTGACCTGGCCCTCGTCTCTGTTCCTTCTTTTGGAAAATTAAAAAAAAATGAGAGGGTAGGATTTCCAGCCCCCCGCTCCCTTCCCTTTTAGTCGCCTTCTACGACACGCAGGGAATGCGTGGGAAGTATTCTTTCTCCCCTATCCCCAGGGATAATATATATATATATATATATATATATATATATATATATATATATATATATATATATATATATATATATATATATATATCCTAACATGAGCCAGGTACCTATTTTATTGACCCTTCAGTAGGGGTGGATGAACGGCTGGATTGACTGTAAACCGACTACCGCAACCAGGATTCAAGCCTATGCGCTCGACCCTGGGTGTCCCGTCAGTGCTACACAGTCAGGAACGCAAGACGCTACCTCACATCCATCCTCACTTAATTGATTAGCGCTTATCATTAGATTTTGAACCACAGAAAATCTGGGAAAAAAAGATAAAATTTTCAAAGCCATTCACTACTTTACGAGCACCTTTAATGAAATTTTGACCGAGAGAAAATCTAAGAATTAATATGGTCTAAAGCAAGGTCCCCCAAAATTTTTTTCCAAATTGGAAAAATTACTTGTGAAAGACCTTCAAAAAAAGTTGCCTTTCATGTGCCTGTTTCATTCTTTATGATTGGACCAATGGAACCACCCATCGTAACTGACTTAATCTATGAACAGGTATAATTATTCCAAGATTAGATAGTACAACTAATTAGCTGAAATACCAATTTTTGTCCCAGAGACTCTTGTTTATCACGTTGAAAAGCACCTGCTGTGAATTTCTACGAATCAATTCGAAAAATAAGAGGCGTTTCCGAAGTAATTTGTTCTTTTATATTTCGGAATGATGTTTTTTTTTTCCATGATACGTGTTTTTTTTCTCTCTCTCTCTTAACCGAAGAAAAATACGCCTTTTTTCGACTCTCAAATGTAATTTCTTTGATTTCTTACATAAAGATCTTTCCATGACGCATGTTTAGCCTCATGTAAATTGAAGGGGGAAAAAAATCTAGCACCAAAATCTTTTCAAATGGAAAAAGAATTGAAAAAAGAAACTCTCTGTTCCAAGTCGATTTCGATTATGCAAGGGCGTCTGCTGAAAAATGTTCTACAATATTTCTGCAACACATCGTAACACAAGTAGCACAAGTAACTCAGGACAGCGCGTGGTAACCAGTGAGGTATATGTTGCATAAGGTTATTATGTCTGACTGAAGATGAGCTGCCGCTATTTACCTCACAGTTCATTATCATCATGTCAGAGGGACAGACTCCCTTTATAGGGAAGATATCCTTGCTAAGATAAGGAAATTATCCTTGTTAAAGGGGAGACGTCCTAGGGGAGACATTTACGTTTAGGAAATGCCCTTGTTAGGGACTAGACCTTAGTTATTGCGTGTAGAGATCCTTATTAAAAGGATGGCAGCCTCCACCAGGGGATTTAATCTTTAACAAGTGTAGGGACGTCCATTGTTACTAGGAGACGTCCTAATTAACGGGAGACATCCTTCTTAAGGGATGATATCCTTTGTTAAAGGAAGGCACCGTTGTTATCAGAGGATCATCATTAGCAACAGCCAGTTTATTCTGGATGGTCACTCGCCATCATTAGGAGAAAATCATTTCTTTCTGGTATTCAGTTACAAACCGGTGCCTGCCTCAGATATTGACCTTGCCATCCCAGCTCTGTCTCTCTAACCATATGACATTATCATCTCTGAGAGGCAACATTCACGCCGTTCCCTGGCACCCCAGCATCGCCCCAGCCACCAATCTCAAGCCAAAAATCTGGTCGCCGCATCTTCCCGCTCCTCGATAAATCTTCGAAACTCCTCACATAATCTCCCACTTGTAATTTCCGTGGGCCTCTCTATCACCTCCCTTCCTATATCTCTTCTCCAGCACTAAACTAATTCCTCGGTCGATCTTCCGTTACGTTTATAAGGTTCTCCCCTCCAGGTGGAGTTACGACCGCTCACCGACACACATCTGAAAGGGATTCTCCCTCCACAGACACCAAAGCTCAGGGAACGTGTTGGAGAATTGTTATTACTTCTGGTTAATATGTCATAGTCAAGAGTATGACCACCGTACATGACATATGAAGGAATATGAAATAGATGTGAATTTCAGGAACTCCATTACAAGCGAGGAAATTTAAAAATCTCAAACAAGAGTAAAGAAGTTGAACAAGAAATGATCTTTTCGGGGTTTCTTGGCGAGAGTTTATCATAAGTTCTCCGTTTTATACCACAGGACAAGGCCTCGGTGATTTTTCTCTGCAATGTCGAGCTAATTCTTACAAAATATCTTTCGTTATTACTCTGAGGCACCACCAAGCAGGGTGCGACATCAGCAGCCAACCTCCTCACAGCCACTTTCTTAGGACATCGAATTTACGTGGAACATATCAAGATTGTGGCTGTGAAAGACCTGAAAAATTGCTGCTCGACACAAAATCAGAATGACCCGAATGATCTTGCTTGAGCAATATCTCTTCCTTATCCTGCCCCGTGGTTGGCATTTCATATCTGCGTCCTTTGTTGATGTCAAACCCCTTGTCGAAGCAATATCTATCTACCTCATCTTGAGCCTCGTTCCCCCACGTGATATAAATGTTGTCTTTCTTTTTACGACATTTTCGTGATTCTTCGTTTGACAAAACTATGTTCTTTGTGAGTGATGTGCGTTATATACACCAGTGTCTCGCTATGAGACCCGTAGGTCAAAAGACGTCTATCGTTGTAACCGCTGAAGCTAAACCCTCAATCTTTGTGAGCTCTTGTTTACACCTATTGGCCTTTGAATCGTCATTTACGAACCAAGATTCGAACGCCGGTGTTGTTACCCACGTCTTCAACACATACGTATTTGACTCCTGGGTAGATGTAACCCACATCAACTTTACGATAAACTTAGAAATATGATCATTTATCACATCGTCGGCCATGATGCAATCCATCATTCCTCACCAAGCACTCCTCACCTATTACCATCCCAACTACTTTCCACTATTCTGTCTTCACCCGTCAGTCACCCCCGGTCTCTGTAGACACACCATACTTAAACCCGCCCCTTTTCCTCTTTCTGTCTTTCGTCCGTCTGTCTATCTGTTACTATTTCTCCATTCCCGATCTAATGGAGTGGATCATGTTCATATAGCCTGTGTGAAATCACCCACATACACAAGCACACACACACACACACACACACACACACATACACACGCACACACATACCCTGTGCTCCTTACCACCTTACTTAACACACTAGGTGGAATTTTCACTCTTCACCTGTTGTTCTGTACCCTTGTTCTGCCCCAGCCCTTGTTGCCAGTTGTCCTCCACCCGCTAGTGCCCATGCTTCATGTTCTACCATCACTTTTCACTCCTCACTCTCACTCATCACTCACTCATCGCTCTCACTCATTACTTTCTACCTATCAGTTTTCATTTTTCGTTCTCGTATCCTCCAACCATACTTTTCCACCGATGATTGCACACCTGTCTCTCTCCACTCGGAATTCTCCACCCGTCGCTCTTCAACCGTCGCTCTTCAACCGTCACTGTCCACCAGTCACTCTTCATCGGTCACTGCCCACCCGTCGCTCTTCACCTGTTACTCTCCACGAGTCACTGCCCACCCGTCAGCTCATTATCATCGATTGAACACATGGTAAAAAAAAGAAGTATCTTACCACTTTCTATTTGTGGGAAACATTATGACATAATGGACGAAGAGTTTTGTGAAATACCCATTGATGGCCTCACATTGGTCGCTCTGCTTTCATGATCTACTATATCGATTGCTGCGATTTTTCCTGTCATTTGCCACAGTAAGTGTAATATTGATTTCATATTTCGATGAAAATAACTACAAAGTAGGCAGACCATAATTATCATAAGAAATGTCACATTCACGCTTATCAACCCTACCAAGACAACACGAATCGAACTGATCATTTCGAAATTCACTGAGCCATTCAGGGAAGATATTTCTTTTACCAAGTTTACAATAAAACCACATCAAACATCTCATATTTTTATACTTGTTCGCCAGTTCCCGCGTTAGCGAGGCTCCAGGAACGGATGAAGAAAGGCCTTACAAGGCAGCATCTTGGTTCATCTTATTCCTTTTCTTGGAAGTTGTAGTTATGGTTTATATCTCACTTCTTCGGACTACCAGCTTTTCTAAGAACATCATGTTCAACTACCTCCCTCCCTTTCATAATAATTCTTCTCTCTCTCTCTCTCTCTCTCTCTCTCTCTCTCTCTCTCTCTCTCTCTCTCTCTCTCTCTCTCTCTCTCTCTCTCTCTCTCTCTCCCTTCTACTTTATCCAGGAGAGACAGGGAGAGAGAGAGAGAAAGAAAGAGAAAGAGAGAGAGTTACATAGAGTTACATGAATACACAGACCACACAGACCCAAGGTCCAAGTGGGGTAATGTGGCCTTAACACTACTTAGAAAAGAAATACAGTCCCCTTAAGAGCAGAAGAAGAGAAGAATAGCAAAGTAAAGGCTCTCTTCTCACCCTCCTCTCCCTCCGGCAATACGCAGGATGGTAAAATAAGTAGAAAAAATACTTTGCAGGATTCATATGGCCGAAGGAATTTTGCAAAGAAAAGTCATACGGTAGAATGAACATGAATATGTCATGCAACCCATCACCAACAACATGCATCCTTTCACTTCTTGTTATAAAGACAGCATTAAGGATAAGAATGAACTTGAGCTCCAGCCTCTCGAGTTATCATGTTTATATTATTCGTGACGTTGAAGAATGCAAATATGATTTAATGTCGCCCTTTCAAAGCAGGCGACACAACTTAATCAATGTTCTTATGTTACTCCAAACAACTTGTTCTGGGAGCTTACTCCACGTTCGTTGGTAAAAAATATTTCGGACAGTTCAGATTAGTTCAGTGATTTCTAAGTTTTGGCCCATTTACTCTCGCTGGTAGTGCTAGCGCTACTGTTAAGAAGTTTTCAATATTGACGTTGTTGAATCCATTATTTCGAAACATTCTGTTAATTTACCCCGGAGGCGCCTCTTGCTTAAAGAGAACAAGTTTGATTCCAGCAATCAGTCTCCATATGGTTTGTTGCGAAAGGACAGATTCTATTTAGTTGTTTTTCGCTACATGCTTCCATTTTAAGAATATCCTAATTTAGATGGGGCCCAGAACTTAATTGCATACTCGAGTTGGGGTGCAACTAGACTTTGGTATTGTGGCAATATCATATCCTTGCTTTTATATGAAAGGTTTCTGTTAAGTTATTCAAGCATTCTATTTGCTTTCTTAGCAGTTTCATTACAATTCTGATAGAATTTGAGGTTGTTGGAGACGATGACCTCTAAATTTCTTACACAAGGAGTGCCCTTCAGCTTATGGTCCATCAGCTCAGAATGGAATTTTTGTTTGACTTTTTCTACTTGTAATAGCTGACATTTATTAAGGATAAATGGCATTTGCCATTTTCTAGACAATTCAGCGACTTTATCTAGATCTCGTCATCTTTGCAGATCTCCTTCAGTTGATATAGGCATTGCCGATATTTGCATCGCCTGCAAATTTGGGCAGCTAGTTATTCAGCCTTACATCAATATTGTTAATATAAACGAAGAAAAGTATAATTCCAAGGACGGATCCCCAGAGGACTCCACTAATAACGAGTGACCACGGTGATAATTCACCATTCATGACTACTCTGCGCCTCCAGTCACGTGACCAGCATCTTCTGCAACCATCAGTCCCAAAGGCCTGGACTTTATGCACCAATTTAACGTGGTGGACCCTGTCAAGTGCTTTCTGGAAGTCCAGATACATAATATCTATTGCCTCTGTCTTGTGGTGTTGAACAAAGCATGATAAAATTCAATGAGGTATGCAAGGCATGATCTGCGCCCTCTATAACCATGCTGTGTATTAATGATCAGACTGTGTTGCTCCAGGTAGGATACTATTTTATCTTTCATGACTGAGTACAGAAGTTTACATACAATGGATGTGAGGCTAATAGCACGGTAATTGTCAGGCATTTCACGGCTTCTCTTTTTGAATATAGTATTGACGTCTGCCACTCTCCAGTCCTGGAGATCTATTGGAAATTTAAGTTAACGATTTCGCATTTTTGTGTTTGGCGCTTGTAATTGTTCGTCGTGAATAGAAACGATCAGGTCCTGGACCTTTATTAGTCTTTCAAGTTATCTGTGTTAGTACTTCTCTAACTGTGACGGTACATTTTGGTATGGTGTGAGTGATATTTATCACTGTCTCAAAATTCGTGTTGTTGCTTTCTAGGGTAAAAACAAAACTAAAAAGCTTGTTCAGGGTTGTTGCTATTCTTTGTTTTATCCACAATGGGTTTTCCATCTTCGTTTGAGAAGGGTCCTGTCCCATCCTTATATGTTTCTTACCACTGATGTATCTATGAACTCTTTAGGGATCTCTATTACTATCTTTTGCAATACTCACTTCCTACTCGTCCTTTGCTTGCTTGATAAATCTTTTCACATCTTCCTTAACTGTGTTATCTTGCGTTGCAATATTTGGGTCATTGTGTGATTTCATAAGCTTGTAGACTTAAGGCCTGTTGTCCGTTTTACTGTTTCTGTCATGCATGAGAATGAATATGTTTTGCTGGTGCATAAACTGACTCTTAAAACTGGCCCATAATTCTTCTGGGACTGAACCAACAAAGGCGAGACTCTTTAATGCGACGCACAACCCATTAAAATCTGCCTGTTAAAGTTAGGGGCAATTATAATGTTCTTAAGAGAGCCGCTTATAATATTTACATCAAACTTAACCATGTTATGGTCACAAGTGCAGAGACGTTCATCAACAAGGGTATTAGTTACTAAGAACTCCTAGGATGCAAGAACTAGAGAGAGAGAGAGAGAGAGAGAGAGAGAGAGAGAGAGAGAGAGAGAGAGAGAGAGAGAATCATTTGATTACTCTCCATTCTGACAGTAAAATCCTGCTGTCTGTTGCATTGTTCGCAAGGCATCACAATATACCTGTATTTGTATACACAAAGACCTACAGCATAGATAATCACTACAGAACTGTTATTGCCATCAGGAATATTACAGGCAGCTTGTTGCGTCACACAGGGAGTTTTCCCCTGGTTAGGAAAAAAAAGAGTCTATTTTATGGCACTTTTTCCGTTCTTTTATAACCAAGGGAAAGGCAACATCATGCATATGTCTGCCTCTCTGTGTGTAAGGACTTATTTTTGCACTAACGTGCTTTTGTGTGTGCCTCAAAATGACTGAGTGAATAATACGGTTATTCACGATTGCTCTTGCTTGAATATAATGTAGAATAAAGGTATTGACTTGATTGTGTGTGCGTGTGTGTGTGTGTGTGTGTGTTTGTGTGTGCGTGTGCGTGTGTGTGCATGCGTGTGTGTGTGTGTGTGTGTGTGTGTGTGTGTGTGTGTGAGCATGGTAATGCATGTTACTATCAATAAGGTAAGTCTGTCTATATTTCATTAACTTCACAGGAGGAGCAATATGGTTGGCTAATGCTTATACTCACACGGCCATATTGACCCATCATTATTAAGCAATCAGATCACCTCCCCAGTGCTGCTGAGCTAGAACACTCAGACTATTATAAAAGCCAACAAACACCTGCATTACTATGTACTGGCCGGCCAGCAACACCTACACAACCATATCTGCACACCTGCACCACTATATTAGCGCAGCCAGTACACCTGCACCCGATATTGATTTTCCCAGTCACGTGTGCCGGTCTGTCTGCCTCCAGGCAAGTCAACAGAGAATAGACTAACTGAAATACGTGAACTGTGATGGCCAATACAGGACCATCAACAACATTCTGTTTTCACATTTAATTTTGACACAACAGATTCCGATTTGCGATTGGATTCCCTTACACTTGTCGATTAAATTTCTGTTTGTGGAGAACTTTGCCCTTGCGTAAGTCCGGGAACAGTGAATAGGTTAATGTATAGATGATCGATTAAAGAAGACTGGGTTATGCTCTGACACCTTGTGCTGGTGGAGGCTGGAGTGTGTGTGCTTCATCGTTCGTTGGGCGGCTCCCCGTTTTCCTCATCTGGTACGGCTCTCTCACCTGTGCTTACCTGCTATCAAGTTCTGGTTCTTTCCCTGCCCTCCCGTCTTCACTTGACCTCTCCTGTCTACATCTGTCCGTGAGTGTCCTGCCCTCAGCTCCTGTCATCTCTGTCCTTGTCTTTCTCATTTTATGTTTCCTTGCTGTCCTATTTTCTGCCCTCACCCACTGACACTTACCCTAAACCTGATCTCACTAACCTTCACTACCCCTCTGTGTTATACCAACATTCCTTACTGTGCCTGAACTCGACCGTCCGCACTAGTCTTCACTTGCCTTCGCTTGCCCTCACCCGCTTTCACCTGCCCCGGGCTCTTATCATTAACTCAGTCTTACCGTGTCATTCAAAATACTCTTGGCAAATCAGTAGGACTTATTGAATATATCCAACCACAGGCCTTTCTGAATATGGCCGAATGCCAGCAGTGAGACAGGAGTGGCAGCAGAAAGTAATAGATTTTAGGGTGTCAATGACAGCAGCAGAAAGTGAAACAGCAACAGCAGAAACAGAAGCAGAGAAAATAGTAAGACCAGAAGCGGCTGAACACCAACGGCAATAGCAAAAAGATGTGTAAGACAGGGAACGCTAACAGAACAAGTCGCAGCAGCGACAGTAGTTGTGGTAAAGCAGCTGCTGCTGCTCAGAGGCAGTAGGAGCAGTATTCGAAGCAGTGACAAATGCAGCAGCAGCAGTACCAATAGTTCAACAGAGCATCAAACAGTATCGATAGCAGGAACAACAGTATCAGAGGCTACATTATCGTTAGACGTAGCAGTAACAAGAAGAGCAGCAGCAGCCACAGTAGCGGCAGGTGCAGGAAGCAGACACCAGCAGCGGCAGCAGCAGCAGATGGGAAAAGGTATAATCAATGCGGCCTCAGAATGACTCGCCATTAGCTCCAAGTCTGTTTACGGAGGCTTCGGGGCTGCCGCTGGATGTGAAAATATACCTAAATGCATCAGCTTCCCCACTGAGGAAAGAATCTCAGTTTTTTTTATATAACGGTGGATGTAACCTAAGCCTGGCGGTGAGGCAGATTTTTTATTAGGCCTTTTTGTGGAGAGAAATCTTGCTTTTTTGATGGAGGCAGAGAGAGAGAGAGAGAGAGAGAGAGAGAGAGAGAGAGAGAGAGAGAGAGAGAGAGAGAGAGAGAGAGAGAGAGGATCATAACTTGAGAGTAAGATTGTTATTAAAGATGAAGAGATATTCTAAGTCCTCCTAGTTGAGCTACATATGATAGTCAGGAAAGTGATTCCAGGAATTATTGCCAAGGATGACTA
This sequence comes from Panulirus ornatus, assembly GCF_036320965.1. NCBI lineage: Eukaryota > Metazoa > Arthropoda > Malacostraca > Decapoda > Palinuridae > Panulirus > Panulirus ornatus. Next base: position 51,436,751 of record NC_092226.1, read on the forward strand.
GCTATCAAGACTGAATCAGGGCCGATCGTCAGCCGTCTAAGGAATGACCCATCAACCATGAGTATCAAATGGCTGATCTAGAAGACTAGCACTTAAGCTAACGGCCAAGACTGATCATCATCAGGCAACCATCAGCGCTCACAATCAACGCTATATTGAGCCTAGAGGAGTAAAGGTGATCATCGAAGCTGACCACAAAGGCTAATCGTCAAGCTAGACTATCAGTCTTGACCATCAGATATAAGCATAGCACTCTCAACGCTGAGTATGAAAAATAACCAAGAAGACTTGCAATTAGAACTGGAGGACTAAGACTCATCAACAAGGTTTACCATCAAGGCAATAAAACCAAGCCTGACACCAGAGCTCAGTTTCAAGACTATCCTCAAAACCTGACCATCAGCGTCCTCCATCTACCTGGCTGACCATGACGAGGTTATGTACACAACATGGATAACAAAAGAGAAAGGAAGTCAGAGCGAACACAGCCACACGAGAAAAGGAGTGAAGAACGAAACTGAATAACAGATTGAAAAAGAATCTGAAACAGAGATATCTGGTAGTTAATCATATTTACATGAATATAGATACTTAATAGAAAGTATAACAATGTAAGAGCAAATTAGTTTTACAATATATTTATGACGGAGATTATGTTTTATTCTCATACTTATTTGCTTTTTCCTGCGGTAGCAGGGTAGTGCCAGGAACAAACAAAGAAACAGCTTCATTTGCTCATAAATTCACTAGCTGTCTTGTGTAATGCACCAGAACCACAGGCCCCACAGACCTTTCCGTGGTTTCCCCCGGCTGCTTCATTGGCAGCACGTCGACCCCTGTGTACCACATCGCTCCAACTCTGTTTCGTGCACGCCTTACACACTCTTGCCTGTCCAAGCCCCGAGCATAGAATACACATATCCAGTAAGATTCACACAACAATAGCTACACTATGGGACTAACTCCACTAAATATTCTAAATACAAATAGCACTCAAGTAACCACATGACGTAAATAACGATTCCCACAATCCATCGATTGCGCTCGTTTTCCGCATACAAGCAAACAAGGCGAACAGGGAAGTCGCACACGTGACGTCATTTCATTTTTCCTCGAAAATATTCAGTCAGAAATCAGCGACTAGTCCAATGAAGGTCTTAGTTCAGAAATATACTTATTTCATCCTGTTCCTGATCGACAGAAGCACCTCATATAAAAGTTTTCGCTCCTTTTAATGAAGAAAACTTGAGACTTGGGTTGTAGTTGTTGAATGAACAATATGCTGGAAGGGATTTTAAGACTTGATGAACTAACGTTCACTGTTCAGACACTGTTCTGTTTTATGGGTGACCCTTTTGACCCTTGGTGTGTGTGTGTGTGTGTGTGTGTGTGTGTGTGTGTGTGTCTGTCTGTCTGTCTGTCTGTCTGTCTGTCTGTCTGTCTGCCTTTCTGTGCCTGTCTGCGCCTGTCTGTCAACATTTGTATATTTCATCTTTGTTCCTATAATACAGGAATATTCAGTAAAAAACACGAACACAAACAGACCAAGCCGCAGTTAAGGAATACAGAAGCAACAGATCCTGCAGCAAACAGAGACATTAGATGAAACAGGTCCTGCAGCAAGCAGAGACAACAGATGCAACAGATCCTATAGCACGTACAGGCAACAGATACTACAGCAGTCACAGACAACAGTTACAACAGATCCTGCAACAGACGTAGACAACAGCTGTTGTAAGCACAGAAACGATGCAACAGATCCCGCAATAAGCACATAAACCAAATGGAATGTATTCTACAGAAGGCACAGACAACAAATGCAATAGATCCTGCTGCAGGCACAGGAAACAGATGCAACAGATCTTGTAGCAGGCACAGGTAACAGATGCAACAGATCCTGCAGCAAGCACATACAAGAGGCGCAACAGGTCCAGCAAAACAAAGACAATGTGTGCAACAAATCTTGCAGCAGGTACAGCTAACAGATCCTGCTGTAGGCACACGTCAAGTGCCACAACTTCTGCAGCAAGCTTAGAAGGCAGATGCTACAAATCCAGCAGCAGATACAGCCAATACATGCAACTGATCCTGCAGTAGGCTCAAAAAACAGATGCAAAAGATCCTATAGTAAACACAGACACAGGAGAGTAGATCCTCAAGCAGGCACAAAAAACAGATGCAACGGATCTCTGCGATAGATAGAGACAGTAGATGCACCAGATCCTGCAGCAGACACAGACAACAGACATAACAGCTTTTGCAGCATGCTCACTCGACATATGCAACAGATCCTACAGCAGACATAGATAACGGGTATAACAGATCCTGCAGCAGACAGTGACAATAGGTGTAACAAATCCATTTGCGGGCACAGATGATAGAGGCAAGAGATCTTGCAGCAGACATAGACAATAGATCCTGGAACAGACACATGCAACAGATCTTGCAACAGGTACAGACAATAGATACAACAGATCCTGCAGCATGCTTACTCGACCTATGCAACAGATCCTGTAGCAGACACAGATAAGAGATGCAACAAATATTGCAACCGATGCAGACAACAGATGCAACAGATCGAACAGATCCTGCAGCAGACACAGACAACATATACAACAGATCCTGCAGCATACCCACTCCATAGATGCAACAGATACAACAGATCCTGCAGCATTCCCACTCTACAGATGCAACAGATCCCTGCAGAAGGTCAAAGCTAACAGATGCAATAGATCCTGCAGCTGGCGCAGACAAGACATGCAACAGATCCTGCAGCAGACACAGACAACAGATACAACAGATCCAGTGGCAGACACAGATGACCAGCTTGTGAGACATCATATTACGTGACCAGCTAGGACAAGTTTATTTTTCAATTGTGGAGACGAGATAGTCAGGGATGGGGCTTGGAGCGAGAGGAGCGAGGTTGGGCAAGTGTACGGGGTGCACAGGTGAAGCAGGGGTGGATGGAAGGAAGCAGGGAAGATGTGGCAAGGGCAGGGAGGGAGGTTGAGCAGGGTAAGGGCGTGCTTGAAACCTGTTTGAGTAGCTCAGGATGTAGTGGGGTAAGGCGGGGATGGGTGAAGCCCGGCAGAAAGGTCTGTGCTAGGGCAGGGCGTGGCAGAACGGGGAGGAGCGAGGCTGGGCTGTAAAGGATGAAATGGAGAGAGGCGGGGCGGGGCGGGGCGTGGCAAGTTGCGAGGCAGGGCTAGGAGGAATGATCTGGGGGAAGGTGGAGCGCGGTAGCGTGCGGATGGGCGAGGTAGGGCCGGGAGGGGGGTATTGAATGGAGGGGAGGGCTGAGGCTGGGCGTGGCAGGGTGAGGTAAGGCGGGGTTGGAAAGAGGAGATGAATTAGGCCGGGGCGGAGCGAGGCAGGACAGAGAGGAGTGGGGCGGGGTCGGAAGGGATGAGCCGGGATGGAGTGTGGCGGGGCGGCGGGGCTGCGGGGCGGAGGGGGTAAAGAGTTACACACAGGTGTTATGCTTCATGTGCAGAAGAAAACTCCCTCGGAGGCCAAAAAAATCCCCCGCCCCCCCCAAGTTTTATAATTTGGGAGATGCACCCGACCTGGGGGGTGGGGGCAGCGGGAGGAGAGGGAGGTCAGGGCACTGCACCACGCTCGCGTTGGCTGGTAGATGTTCCTCCCTGATGCTGACCAGCTCACTAGACAGACGACCGACCAGCTCACTAGATAGACCACCGAACAGCTCCCTTGATGGACGACCGACCAACTCTCTTGAGGGACTACCGACCAGCTCTCTTGGGGAAGACCGACCAGTTCACAGCAGAGGGACGACTGACCAGCTCCCTTGATAGACAAATTACTACCTCCCGTTATGGTCAAGTGATAACCTCCCTAGGTGAACGATCGACCAGCTTTCTTGAAGACAACAGAACAGCTATCTAGATGGACGACTGAACCTGCAGTGGCATGACGTAGGAGTAGGGGTGTTTTGCCTCCCAAAACCACCTATTTCCCCCTCCACAAACAGCCCCCAGGCGCATATCTCCACCCACGCAAGCCGCTTACACGCAAATACATATCGAAGGCCGGGACTTGCTATGTACAATGGTCCTCAGAGAGGCAGTGGGTGAGGGGTGATAGATATTGAGTTCTGTCACATGATGATAATTAGGCAGAAGCCTACAAGATGGTATGTCATAATCATCCTCAGAACCCTGTTTCCTGAACTGGCAAGTACTCGGTGCCCTGTCATACTCACATGTCATGTCGGCGTCTCATGCTCATGTATAATGATGGCCTTTCTTACTTGCATGTCATACTAACCTGTCATACTCACATGGCATGCTGACCTGTCATACTCTCACGTCATACTGACCTGTTTCACTTGTCATGCTGAACTATCATTCTCATATGTCATACTCTTCTGTCATATTGACCTGCAGCATTCAAATGTCATGCTAACTTCCCATACTTTCCTCTCATGCTGAATTATCATACTCATATCTGGTATGTCATGCTGACCTACCGTACCCACACGCTATCCTGACTTATCATAGTCATAGTTCATGCTGGCTTGCCTTACTTATCATACAGATATGTCAACTCAGATTTCATATTTTCATTTTATGCTGTTGTATCAAACGTGATATGCTAAATTGTCATAATCATATTTCATGCGTCATGCTGATGTGTGATACTAACCTAACATACTAACCTGTCACAAAGTTCTGCGATACTCACATGACATGCTGATCGATCATACGCGCAAAGGAAAAGTCTGGTTGGGTTGTTTGTATATGGACTGCCAGAAAGCATTAGACACTGTTCCTCATAGGAGGCTGATTAAGAAGCTGGATCACCAGACTCGGATAAGGGGAACTTTCTCAGTGGATAAAAGATTATGTTCGTGGAAGGGAACAAAAGACACATGTCAGAGGAGCTTTCTCAAAAAGGATTGAGGTCACAGGTGGAGTGCCCCAGGGTTCTGCTCTGGGACCATTACTATTCAACTGTGTGAGTAACTTGCTAGAAGGTATGAACTCCCACCTGATTGTGTTTGCAGATGATGCAAAAGTCATGAGGAAAGTGCAAAGCGATGAGAATTTCATCAACGTACATAGGGACCTTGACAGCCTGCAAAGTTAATTCAATAAATGGCCAGGCACAGTGAAATAAGGACTTCAATATATGTATCATCTGCTAGGAAATAAGATGAAGGACTCTGCATGTAAGGGGGATGCAGGAGTTGACATCGTCCCCTACATCCTACAGTATAGGAGATAAATCATATTTGCTGGTAGATATTAGAATAGCAGTTAAATGGGCTAGGAAATATTCAGGAAGTTGTTAACAACATACATAAGGTTTAAACTAGGATATGCTTCTAGAGTTTAGCTACCTTATCTAAATCAACACAAAAAGCTAATGGAGAAGATCCAGACGAGGGCTACAAGAATGGCACTAGAAGCAAGAGAGGTGAGTTACTGAAAAAGGCCACAGGCCTTTGATATTCCCACCCTGGAAGAGAGAGAAGTGAGATGTAACCTGATCATAACCATTTAGTTTTTAGACCAGACTGATGACGTAGATGATGAACCTTTCTGCGAAAGATGTAAACATAGAACATCCAGAGGACATAAGACGAGATCAAAGGTGAAGCGTGTTATAAAGTATGTAAAGAAGCATTTCTGAAGTATAAGAGTAGTGGATGAATGGCATAAAGCAAATGGAAGTATAAGAAAACTGGACAGCATAAAGGACTTTAAATGGTCGTATGATGACAGATATATTTAGAAAGATGAAACCCCACCTGCATTAAACTCCTCCGTACAGTACAGTGGGTGGCTACACACCCATGCTCACCCATCACACTAAACCACCACACCCACCCATTACTTTGCCCCCACACACCACGTATATTTCCCACCCTTTACCCTCTAAATTCCCCAGGATATAACTCCACACAGGAAGGCTGCTGGCGTCGTCTTGTCTATCTAAGTGATTGCCTCGTCCATTTATTACCAAGAAAATTTATTTTTTGCATCCGACCATCTTAGCTGTCTGTGTTCGAGGACACTCACTGGAAATAACAGGAACTGCGGAAGCTGTTGGCGAACCTGGAGCTCTCGGAGATGACTCGGCAAAACAAGTGGGAGAAAAAAATAAATTGATATTCAGAAATGAAACAGAGAGATGGGAAATTGAGCTTACAGCTAAAGAAAATGAGAAGCAGTGATTATAAAAAAGATAGAATATGGTTTTGAAATTACGGAAATGTGAAACTACGGTTACGAACGAGGTGGAAAATGAAACATAAACATTGTGTAAAAAGACAGCAACAAAAGCCAAAAATAGAGAGAAAAATATGGTGAAATAAAGATAAAAGAAGTGAAAAGGAAATGGAATGAAAAGAAGATATCATCAAGAAGTAAGAAAATGAAGATGACTGTTGTTCCAGAAGAAAGTTATGGAGTAGAAATCTCAGCGGACCTATGAAGAGAAAACCGAGACAAGCAAGAGTCGTGGGCGAGGTAAGGTGACGCAAGAATCAGTCAACAGGCAGCCGAAGACAACATCGAAGTAGAATACACAAATAACTCGAAGTGATGTGAGACTGATAGCAAATGCTACTGAGGAATTTGGTCGACTTAAGAAAAAAGAAAGACGGTATAGGAGTAACAACAGTTAAAGAAAAAGTCAGTATGAGGCTCACAGATTACCAGAAATGAACAGCAAATACGAAACACTGACGAACCGAGGAACTGAATATAAATATAACAGAGAGGAGGAAATCAAACTAGAGAAACACAGATGACAAAGGTCGTCCCCTCAGCCCTGCGGGCGCGCGAGCTGTCAACACTATCACTTTCCAGGAACACTCAATCCAGGAGGAAAATGTTATTCCAGAACATCTCTAGCTGGCAATCCTGCTTTTATCACTGGTGTTTCTCAATCACCTCCCAAGTAGGATTTTCCAGGGAGTGGAATCCCTCGACTTTAGAAGTGAGATCAGAATGCTTTGAAATCATGTTCTCGGGTGAATCGTGCCCTCCCGAACGCTCTCGAATTTTCATTCCGTGGAACGCTAGACGCAGAGTGATCCTCCCTCTCCCTGTACGGTGTTAGGGAAGGGAAGAAAATGTTGACAAAAGGTTGTCTGAATAATAGTAGATATTTCCGTCGAGGTTCCTGCCTAGTGTTGGGATTTGATGATGGTCGTCTCCCTGAATACTTAGAGACGCTGTAGGTTTATACTGGAACAACATCCCGACACCACAAAGATCACACTTGAAGCGCCCCTTCCCAGGATGCGCTAATGGGCTGATCAGGACGCATTCTGCTGCCTCCGCCGCTCTTGAAATCATGGGACGTTGGCTCGAGACTCACCATATTAGAGAAAGGATAAGACCCTTTCATGTGTTCAGGAGTTTGTGCATAAGTAGTCATTATTATTAGTTTTTACAATGAACAGAAGACAAGATACGCTCTTCGTTAACTTTTATGATATATGATTAGGGACGATTCATTAAAACAGGAACAGTAATCGTTATTCCATGTACTTATGCAGAAACATGGATTACAACGCCATCTTAACATTTACAACAATTGTAACATTCACCTCAAAACAACCAAACATTATACCACACATTATAAAATCGGTGCATTTAGATTTGTAACTTACAATAACACCGCCATGATATTCATAGTAATACAACGGTATTGTACATGTAACACTCTCTCACACACACACACACACACACACACACACACACACACACACACACACACACACACACACACACACACAAAACCTGGTACGAAAGGGCTGGAAAAGATAGCTAGAAAGCAAATGGTTTATTTCTTGCAGAAGAGAAACTGCCTACGTGAGAGACAGTAGTGTTTCAGGAAAAGAAGGTCGCAGGTCATATATAACCTAAGTTTCTACGAAAGAGTGAGCTCCGTTTTAGGGAAAACAAATGATTGGATGGATTATCTGTATCTGGACTATCAAAAAGCATCTGACTCTTTTGCAAAAAAGTTGGATCTCCAGGGAGAAAAGTGGTGGAGGAGACTCCTTCGATGGACAGAGGATTATTTCATTAGCTAGGAATAAATTGAGCATGGTAAGGGAGCCTTCTCAAAATGGACTGAGGTCACCAATGGCGTGCCGCTGGGTTCTGTCCCGAGACCATGGCTCATCTTGGTCTATGGGAAGGATTGGTCTCCAACCTGAACATATTAGGTTATGAGGGAAGTTAAAAGGTAAGAGGATCTGATCGTCTTAGGGGGAGACTTAGACAAATTCCAGAATTGTTCTTATCCATATTCTCTTAAATTCAGCTCGAGTAAATGTAGAATAATGAGGATAAGACACAGTGAAAGAATACCAACATGAATATGCTCCAGCAGGAAGCAGGCGATAGGATTCTATGTGTGAGAAAGACTTAGGAACTGACATCATACCTAAACTGTCGCCAGAATTACACGTTAGTTAATGAGATTATTAAAGATCTGTCTAGTGACAAATATTAGAATAGCATTTAGATATATGGATAAGCATATATTCAACAAGCTGTTCACTACTAACATTACTCCAAAACTAGAATATGTTTCAAGTTTGGTCGGTGTACTTAATGCACAAAGAGCTAATAAGGAAGGTCCAGAGGAGGACAACAAACATAGAACAGGAAGTAAAAGAGCTGAGCTATAGGGAAAGGCCTTAGATTTGCTCACTGTGAAAAGAGAAGAGTGAGGGATGACTTCATTAAAATGTTTAACTTTCTTAGCCAGCTTGAAGACACATACAGTGAAAGATTCTTCTTAAGAGGCAGGGATAGAACAACCAGAGAACATATCATCAAATCAATGAAAAGAGACTTATTAGAATGGATGTAAAGAGCATTTCTAATATAAGAGTGGCAGATGAATGACGTAAACTACATGAGGATATAGTAAGTGCGGACAGCATACAAAAGTATGAAAATCAAATGTTTGATAGTTGAGATGGCTCAAGAGATGGAGCCACACTGACGATGCAACATAGAGCAACATAGGTCATTGCAGGAAATTAAGCAAGAAACGTATTGATATTGATTTAAAGAAGTGTATTTACGTTATGAGAGTTGAACTGAATGGAGTAAGCTGTGTGATGAGATTGTAAATGTTAACATTAAAATGCTGTATGACAGAGTTCAAGAGATGAGGCCCCACTATCGTACAACTCCCTCTCCGTAGAGATTAGTACTTACCACTCTGAAACTCACCTCCACAAACGCTAGAATGCTCGATGTGACACTAAGAGAAAGTCTTCTGTAACAAGATCGTAACACCACTGTAACACCAATTCTAACATCTAAGTGACGCTGACATAACTCCAGTTAGTATCAATGTCATATTCTGCCTAGCAACTTTGCTAAAATCCCTTAACAACTTAGTAACAACATCATGTCTCCAGTGTCCCAACAGCGTAATGCTCAATGTAACATCCATGCACTCCTGCCACAAAGACAGCTGTCACACCATCATAACACCGGCATAACTCCTATGTAACCCTAACTTAACACTGCCGTAACAGCAAAATACACCAACAACCACTACCTGATCCCTCAATACTATGATAACGCTATATCACACCCGTTATCATGGCTTGTTAACACCAAAGCAACGTAAACAGGACACAAGATTTTCTCATGTAACGTAACGCCAGCCTTCCAGCAGAACAATAGTACAGCAAAGATCCTGCCTCTGACCCCAGCTAGCACCCGTTATATTACCAGCCTACCACCACGCTAACACTGACCCAACACCAATTTAAAACCCTACCAAGCTGGGTTAAGGTCAGGTAACCTCATCCCCGTAAACTCTGGTCCCCACGAAGTATGCTTGTATGTGGTCCTCAGTCTGCCCTTTACAAACGAGAGTGAAGATACGAGATTAATAGTTGGTCAGTTGTAACCCTGCGATCTGCTGGCCTGCGAACACCACAGCAGCACAACCATAACGCAAGATAACACGTCAGAAAATCTCACTCTCTTAACCCCTGTCCCCCGCACCCTTCACCAGTCTTATAACCCCATCATAACCCTGGATATAAACCTCAACTGCACCCCAAACAGCCCCCCCCCCCCCGCTCTCTCTCTCTCACACACAGTATACCGGTGAGGTAAACCGCCCCCCCCGCTCTCTCACACACACTATACCGGTGAGGTAAACCGCCCCCACGCTTTCTCACACACACACTATACCGGTGCGGTAGAGGGGTCGGTGACGGTCCTCTCCATTATTGTTGTGCAGATTAGGTAGAATGCAGATTCGTTGGGATCAATAACACGCCCGAGGCACCATAGGACGCCAAAACAAAATCAATTAGTGTAGGTGGTAGTGTGCATCTGCACCCGCCAACGATGTGCACGTTCCGTGTATGGGAGGGCTGTGTGTGTGTGTGTGTGGCTGGGGACGGACTGGGATCGTACCTGTTACCCTTTATGAATATGCAACCAAATGTTGGTCGAGCGTTCGAACCCGTACAGTAAATCAGGAGGAGAACATTATGACGACACTGGGCGAACACCGGAGGGGTGGGGGTGGGTGGGGTGGAGGTTGGGGGGGGGTCGGGGGGAGGAGAGTGAGGGAGGGGTTGGAGAGAGAGAGAGAGAGAGAGAGAGAGAGAGAGAGAGAGAGAGAGAGAGAGGATGGCACTCACCACAGATGCCACTGTCAACTTTAATATCATCCTCGATTGGAGATGGAAAGTCGAGTTTCTCTCACAAATGAGGGGCGGGTTATGCTGTAAGACTCTCTCGACTACATGGAGGTCGTCAGGGTTGCCCTGAAGGAGGACGCATCTATGCCGGGGGAAGGTAAAAGAGACTGGTGGAGAATTAAGGCCGAGCCGCGCTCAGGGATGAAGAAGGTAGGAGAGAGAAGTGGTGGTGATATCTGAACCCCGGGAATGGTAATGAGGTTGCTGAGCTGTACTACTAAAGTACTTTATTTACATCTTTTTTTCTAACACGTTTTTCCTTTATTACATGTTATGACCTCTAGTTCCTCTATCTCCACATCTTTCGAAGAACGGTTCACCCTACCGCATGTATACAGGTGCTGTGTATGAACACA
>NC_092226.1:51450335-51505335 GCF_036320965.1 Panulirus ornatus
GGTGTTTTGAAATGGTTTGGTCACATGGTGAGAATGAGTGAGGAAAGATTGACAAAGAGGATATATGTGTCAGAGGTGGCAGGAACGAGGAGAAGTGGGCGATCATATTGGAGTTGGAAGGATGGAGTGAAAAAGATTTTGAGTCATTAGGGCCTGAACATGTAGGAGGGTGAAAGGCGTGCAAGGAATAAAGTGAATTGGAACGATGTGGTATACCGGGGTCGAAGTGCTGTCTTGGATTGAATCAGGGCATGTGAAGCGTGTGGGGTAAACCATGGAAAGGTCTGTGGGGCCTGGATGTGGAGAGGGAGCTGTGGTTTTGGTGCATTATATATGACAGCTAGAGACTGATTGTGAACGAATGTGGCCTTTGTTGTCTTTTTCCAGCGTTACCTCGCGCACATGCAGGGGGAGGGGGTTGGTTTTCATTATGTGGCAGGGTGGCGATGGGAATGAATAAGGGCAGACATTATAAATTATGTACATATATATATATATATGGGGGAGGATGCAATATGCAATAACATCCCCCTCCCCCCTCATGTGCGCGAAGCAGCGCCAGGAAAAGACAACAAAGCCCCATTCGCTCACACTCAGTCTCCAGTTGTCATGCAATAATGCCCGAAATCACAGCTCCCTTTCCACATCCAGGCCCCACACAACTTTCATGGTTTACCCCAGACGCTTCACATGCCCTGGTTCAATCCATTGACAGCACGTCGACCCCCGTATACCACATCAATCCAATTCGCTCTATTCCTTATCCGCCTTTCACCCCCCTGCATGTTCAGGCCCCGATCACTCAAAATCTTTTTCACTCCATCTTTCCACCTCCAATTTGGTCTCCCACTTCTCCACCTCCGACACATATATCCTCTTGGTCAATCTTTCCCCACTCATTCTCTCCATGTGCCCAAACCATTTCAAAACACCCTCTTCTGCTCTCTCAACCACGCTCTTTTTATTTCCACACATCTCTCTTACCCTTACATTACTTACTCGATCAAACCACCTCACACCACAAATTGTCCTCAAACATCTCATTTCCAGCACATCCACCCTCCTGCGCACAACTCTATCCATAGCCCGCGCCTGGCAACCATACAACATTGTTGGAACCACTGTTCCTTCAAACATACCCATTTTTGCTTTCCGAGATAATGTTCTCGACTTCCACACATTCTTCAAGGCTCCCAGGATTTTCGCCCCCTCCCCCATCCTATGATTCACTTCCGCTTCCATGGTTCCATCCGCTGCCAGATCCACTCCCAGATATCTAAAACACTTCACTTCCTCTAGTTTTTCTCCATTCAAACTTACCTCCCATTTGACTTGACCCTCAACCCCACTGTACCTAATAACCTTGCTCTTATTCACATTCACTCTTAACTTTCTTCTTTCACACACTTTACCAAACTCAGTCACCAGCTTCTGCAGTTTCTCACATGAATCAGCCACCAGCGCTGTATCATCAGCCAACAACAACTGACTCACTTCCCAAGCTCTCTCATCCACAACAGACTGCATACTTGCCCCTCTTTCCAAAACTCTTGCATTCACCTCCCTAACAACCGCATCCATAAACAAATTAAACAACCATGGAGACATCACACACCCCTGCCGTAAACCTATATTCACTGAGAACCAATTACTTTCTTCTCTTCCTACACGTACACATGCCTTACTTCCTCGATAAAAACTTTTCACTGCTTCTAACAACTTGCCTCCCACACCATATATTCTTAGTACCTTCCACAGAGCATCTCTATCAACTCTATCATATGCCTTCTCCAGATCCATAAATGCTATATACAAATCCATTTGCTTTTCTAAGTATTTCTCACATACATTCTTCAAAGCAAACACCTGATCCACACATCCTCTACCACTTCTGAAACCACACTGCTGTTCCCCAATCTGATGCTCTATATATGCCTTCACCCTCTCAATCAATACCCTCCCATATAATTTACCAGGAATACTGAACAAACTTATACCTCTGTAATTTGAGCACTCACTCTTATCCCCTTTGCCTTTGTACAATGGCACTATGCAAGCATTCCGCCAATCCTCAGGCACCTCACCATGAATCATACATGCATTAAAAACCCTTACCAACCAGTCAACAATACAGTCACCCCCTTTTTTAATAAATTCCACTGCAATACCATATATATATATGTATATATATATGTATATATATATATATATATATATATATATATATATATATATATATATATAGAGAGAGAGAGAGAGAGAGAGAGAGAGAGAGAGAGAGAGAGAGAGAGAGAGAGAGAGAGAGAGAGAGAGAGAGAGAGAGAGAGAGAGAGAGAGAGAGATTCTTCAAACCCGGACCATACAGAGGTCAACAAGCTCTTGAAACGGTATTCGAATATCAGCCACAAACCAACAAACCTAAACTGGCCATTGATGAAGAGCCTACACAAAACCTACGCTAAAACAAGTGTTCACCCCTCATTCTTTCCCACTGACACTTGCAACTCCATCAAAACCCGAAAAAATCCCCTTGCCACATGCCCTGACAGCATAATAAACTTTCTCATGAAAAACTTCGATCCAATTGTAATGCATGCGCTCTGAGACATGTTCAGTTACACCTGGCTACACAAGAAAACCCCAAACATCGGGAAAAATGCCATCATAGTGCCTATCTTAAGACCCTACAAAGTAACCACTTTTCCCTCTTTCCTCCGCCCTATTCACAGTTCCACAACAGATGTAGATAGGATATCCCACTCTCACTCACCACAACTTTAGACCTAGTTATTCCACTTTCACTTTCCACAACATGGACCTTTCACATCAGATCCTGGTTGGCTTTGATAACCATAACCGCCCCATCCATCTCCCGCACAGTATTTGTGGCAATCGATATCAATAAAGAACTCGATCCTGTCCCACATCACATCCTCACACATAAGATACTTGACACCAACCTCCACAATATTGATAGAAAATAGTTAGCCCATTTGAAAGCTGACTTGTAAGACAGAGTCACTCACAAAGGTTTCACCTCTTACATCCTCAAGTCCTACAATAGAGTACCCCAAGGAGCAGCTCTCTTTCCATTCCTCTTCAGTAGATGACCTCCTATCACTTACCACAGACCACACTTGGAATGTTTTCTCTGATGCAGATGACCTTACAGCCACATCATTACATCCTGACACTACCCGAAAAACAGCATACATGCAAGACTACATCCACCGTCACACTGACAGATATGATTCCAATCTGTGCTCTTTCAGCACCCTTAGTAGTCAACCTCTCCCACTCAAGGAAACCCCAGGCATACTGGGCGCCACACATCATACACACCTGACAGTCACGCCCCACACCACAAGTATCAACACAAAGGCAATGAACAAACTAAGTGCCCTCAAAACACTTTCTGGTAACAAGATAAAGATTCTTTTATACCTTCTACAAACAATTCATCCGATCTACCATAAACTACGACTTGCCTACATGGGCATCCTCCCTGTCAAAAGCAGGTATGATACACCTGCAAAAGACACAATACAAAGCACTCAGAACAATCATCGAATGCGTAACACCCACAGACATTCATCATCTGTATAATGAAACAATAATACTTCCAATGCAACCTCACGTCATTATGCTCAGCACCCAGCCCTTGGCAGCAACACTCGGTCCTTCTTATCCATACCACTCAATAAAAGGTTTACTCCTGCTTCATACTTCAGCAACATATACTTGCAGATCTCTCCAACCCCTACAAAGATGACAGGGAAAGAACATACACACCGAAATAACACGACAGGCACTAAATAACTTCCCTTAATCCAGCCTTAAACACCACTTCCCCAAAAATACACCCATCTGAAAGTACACAACCCATGTATGTGTGCATACGTTCTGGACGCCACTCATGCTTTCGGCGTTATACACTACGATTCAACAGATCTCAAAACCCTTCTTGTCCAAGATGTAACTTTCACACTGAAGACGCTAAACACTTACTTATTAAAGTCGTGTGCTTGCTATCTTGAAAGACGTGAGAACGACCATGAAAGGGGACTCTCGGCTGTAAAGATGAATTTGTGCATGTGCATGATAGAGAGAGAGAGAGAGAGAGAGAGAGAGAGAGAGAGAGAGAGAGAGAGAGAGAGAGAGAGAGAGAGAGAGAGAGAGAGAGAGAGAGAGAGAGAGAGAGAGAGAGAGAGAGTGTTAGGCTATTTTCCTGTGTAAAACGGAGAGAGAGCACTATACTTCTGGGGCCTCCGGATACCCTGGATCAGTATCTGTATTCCTAAGACTTATTTCAACACAAGACGTCCATAAGTTTGCTTGGCATAAACACAGAGAAGACAAAACTACGTGTCTTGGTATGAGTATGGAATGTGGCTTGCATGATCCAGGGTTGTGAGCCGTTCATCGGGGGTCCAGCAGCTCGTATGTCACTGTGAGTTAGCAGACATTCCACTGTAGTTACAGGAAGATCGTGGTGTATAATGAATTCCACAGGAGGGAGGATAATATTTGAGACAAAGAAGAGTGAGGATGTAAAATAAAGCATCAGACTGGTTGTCTGAAGATGTGATTGATGTTAGGGATATGCCAAAACACTGAAGCTAAAGAGCTCTGCAGGTGTGTGTGTGTGTGTGTGTGTGTGTGTGTGTGTGTGTGTGTGTGTGTGTGTGTGTGTATGTGTGCGTGAAGGGGTTTACCTAGGGTGATCCATCGTGCATGTATGTGGAAGTGTGGCGATAGATTATGGAAAGGAAGAACCGCCTTGTGGAACTGTACACATTTGTGGAATCGGGCGACAAAGACGTTGGCTGTCGGAGTGGAACGAGTTAGAAAAAAAGAAAGATGAATATTTTCGAGGATAATGATGCGTGGAAAGCAGTTAATGAAAGGACTTAATCCTTGAGTGACAGTCTGATCTGAACAAAAAGATGTTAATAAGGATTTTGGAAAAAAAATGAGTGAAGTTTTCGAGGAGAATAATAAGCAATTTTGAAATGAGTAAAAATAGGTATAGAAAAGAGGTGTACGTGAAAAATTAGAATGTATCGGACAAGGGTGATAGGATGTTAATGAAAAATTATGAAATTTGCGAGACACGGGGAGAGAAGACTTTGATTAGGAAGGAAGTGGCGAGTAATGTTGTGACTTGCCATGTGTGTTGGTATAGTGGAAGGGTGTGTCCTGACTGACCCGGTAGATGAAGGATCGTGTTGAGCGATGGCGCAGAGTAGACACGAAGATGACATCCCTGACGAGGAATTAAACAAGCAGTAGTGAGACTGGGTAACTAGAAAAGCAGGGACAACGGGCGAGGGAGTTGATGAAAACAAGATACCAGTTGTCGGTCTCTTGGATTGCATTGACTGGACAGCAGTAGGGACGTACTGTTGTTAGAGAGATTGTAGAAATTGCGTATAGGTTTATGGCACGATTCTGAGCGATTGAGTATAAAGGAGTACTAATCCCTCAGTAGAGAGGGACATGATCAGTAGACCAAGGCTTTGTTAACCTCTGAAAAATAAAGAGAAGCAAATTTTAAGAACGTAAGTGGCTATAGGGAAGATATATAATATCATGAATGACAAAGCAGTGGGGTAAATATCATGAGCTCATGATGACAATTCTCTGAATGTAGAGTGATGTGCAAACTTCGTATCAGAGTGAGGAGTTAAGAATATTAGTCAGTGATCTAAACGCATTGTTATAGGGCGTTAGGTGTGCGAGATGTCACCATGGTATAAAAGCCTTCCACGCAGAGACGTGGCCCTCGGGTGTGATGCCCCACACATCAATCTGACTTTCTGAGTAGCAGAAAACAAGTCAGGCCATCATACTTAAGGGTCATACTGCCGTGCTCAAGATCTTGATGAATCTTTACAGATGGGCATTCCCAGTTGTTTCCATGTTTGTTTACTATGTGGTTACTAATCGTGCGTTACGGGGAGAGAGTGACACTCGAGTTGTCCTGTCTCTTAATCAAGAACAGGTACGTATATACGTTTTCTCTCCGATGTGTGTGTACTCACACACACACACACACACACACACACACACACACACACAAACACACACCAATAGGTTATAGTGTTATTTGCTGATAGCCACAAGGAAAATAAAACACAACAAGCCGAGTGCACTTTCGTGTATGATCATAACGTCACCGGAGATACAATATTGAAATAGAAGAATTAGGACATTCATATGCATTTTATTCGAATTCATATACCTCCGCGTTGTACAGTTAGGTTCGGTAAAATGCTATCTGCTGGCTATGTGCGCCTGTTGGGAAATAACCGGTGTAGACCCCGTTGCTCACCAACATGAGACGAAGGGTATTCGAATGCATATATATATATATATATATATATATATATATATATATATATATATATATATATATATATATATATATATATATATATAAATATAAATATATATATATATATATATATATATATATATATGTATATATATATATATATATATATATATATATATATATATATATATATATATATATATATATATATAATATATATATATATATATATATATATATATATATATATATATATATATATATATATATATATATATATATATATATATATATATATATATATATATATATAATTTAGAAAGTATCGCATTAATAAAATAAGTACTCAGTGCTTTTGCTAGAAAATGAAGATGTCAATTTCCCGGGATTTACTAAGTAAGCAGTTGATGTAACTAAATAGAAATATGATGTAAGCTAAGAGAATAATACGTAGATATGGGATTTTGCAATATAAAGATTTTGTGAAGCTTATGAATATGTTAAACTACTAAGGAATCCTGTGAGTACAATCAAAAGATGAATTAAAAAATTATAATATGCAGAGGAAGTCATTTCTTAGAATAGCTCTTAATATTCAATGTTCTGCCTTTGTAAATGACTAAGTTTGATTAATTTACCCTATATTTTTGGCTTTGTTGCTAAGACATGTTAATCATAGGATAAGAATGAAACATTAATTCACTAGAAAGTTGGTAATCTATATTTTTCATTTTTCCCTTACAATTAGAGAGTTGAATTTGTCTTAGTGTAGGAACAGCATACTGTTAAGTCGTGAGGGCCATGGTATACTTTTTGCTGATATTTTTAGAAAGAAATTATTGAATGCCCAAAGCTGATCTATTGTGTTAGCAACCAGACTATCTAAACTATTTTACCAGAAAGGATGTCACATTTCTCATAACAGAATGGTGTAATATCATATCAGATTACTTTCTAGCGGACAAAGGCAACTTTTTTATATAAGGAAAAGCTTCAATACAATAGTGTCTATTTTCTTGGATATTAACGTTAATGAAAGTTGATGTATCACAACATGTCATCTATCTTATTCTTGATCATTAGTGAAGGAATTAATATCGTAGGAATTGCTTTGCTTATATACTTATACACATGACAGATTGAGACTGAGTGTAAACAAGTGTGGCCTTTTTTATTTGTTTTCGGGGCGCTGCCTCGCTGAAGCAGGGAGTGGCGTAGCACCAGGAATGGATGAAGACGAGCAAGTTTGAATATGCACATGTGTAAATATGTATATGTTGATATGTATGTGTGTGTATATGGGCATTTATGTGTGTATATATATATATATATATATATATATATATATATATATATATATATATATATATATATATATATATATATATATATATATATATATATATATATATATATATATATACATATATATATACACACATAAATGCCCATATAAGTGTAGGAAGAGAGGAAAGTGATTGGTTCTCAGTGAATGTAGGTTTGCGGCAGGGGTGTGTGATGTCTCCATGGTTGTTTAATTTGTTTATGGATGGGGTTGTTAGGGAGGTGAATGCAAGAGTTTTGAAAAGAGGGGCAAGTATGAAGTCTGTTGGGGATGAGAGAGCTTGGGAAGTGAGTCAGTTGTTGTTCGCTGATGATACAGCGCTGGTGGCTGATTCATGTGAGAAACTGCAGAAGCTGGTGACTGAGTTTGGTAAAGTGTGTGAAAGAAGAAAGTTAAGAGTAAATGTGAATAAGAGCAAGGTTATTAGGTACAGTAGGGTTGAGGGTCAAGTCAATTGGGAGGTAAGTTTGAATGGAGAAAAACTGGAGGAAGTAAAGTGTTTTAGATACCTGGGAGTGGATCTGGCAGCGGATGGAACCATGGAAGCGGAAGTGAATCATAGGGTGGGGGAGGGGGCGAAAATCCTGGGAGCCTTGAAGAATGTGTGGAAGTCGAGAACATTATCTCGTAAAGCAAAAATGGGTATGTTTGAAGGAATAGTGGTTCCAACAATGTTGTATGGTTGCGAGGCGTGGGCTATGGATAGAGTTGTGCGCAGGAGGGTGGATGTGCTGCAAATGAGATGTTTAAGGACAATGTGTGGTGTGAGGTGGTTTGATAGAATAAGTAATGTAAGGGTAAGAGATATGTGTGGAAATGAAAAGAGCGTGGTTGAGAGAGCAGAAGAGGGTGTTTTGAAATGGTTTGGGCACATGGAGAGAATGAGTGAGGAAAGATTGACCAAGAGGATATATGTGTCGGAGGTGAAGGGAACGAGGAGAAGTGGGAGACCAAATTGGAGGTGGAAAGATGGAGTGAAAAGAATTTTGTGTGATCGGGGCCTGAACATGCAGGAGAGTGAAAGGCGGGCAAGGAATAGAGTGAATTGGATCGATGTATTAAACCGGGGTTGACGTGCTGTCAGTGGATTGAATCAGGGCATGTGAAGCGTCTGGGGTAAACCATGGAAAGTTGTTTGGGGCCTGGATGTGGGAAGGGAGCTGTGGTTTCGGGCATTATTGCGTGACAGCTGGAGACTGAGTATGAACGAATGGGGCCTTTGTTTTCTTTTCCTATTGCTACCTCGCACACATGAGGGGGGAGGGGAATGGTATTACATGTGTGGCGAGGTGGCGATGGGAATGAATAAAGGCAGACAGTGTGAATTGTGTGCATGGGTATATATGTATGTGTCTGTGTGTGTATATATATGTGTATATTGAGATGTATAGGTATGTATATTTGCGTGTGTGGGCGTGTGTGTACATTGTGTTTGGGGGTGGGTTATGCCATTTCTTTCGTCTGTTTCCTTGCACTACCTCGCAAACGTGGGAGACAGCGAAAAAGCAAAATAAATGAAATAAATAAATAAATAAATATATATATATATATATATATACATATATTTTTTTTTTTTTCAAACTATTCGCCATTTCCCGCATTAGCGAGGTAGCGTTAAGAACAGAGGACTGGGCCCTTGAGGGAATACCCTCACCTGGCCCAATTCTCTGTTCCTTCTTTTGGAAAATTGAAAAAAAAACCGAGAGGGGAGGATTTCCAGCCCCCCGCTCCCTCCCCTTTTAGTCGCCTTCTACGACACGCAGGGAATACGTGGGAAGTATTCTTAATCCCCTATCCCCAGGGATATATATATATATATATATATATATATATATATATATATATATATATATATATATATATATATTATATATATATATATATTTATATATATATATATATATATATATATATATATATATATATATATATATATATATATATTTATATATATATATATATATATATATATATATATATATATATATATATATATATATATATATATATATATATATATATATGTATATATATATATTTATATATATATATATATATATATATATATATATATATATATATATATATATATATATATATATATATATATATATATATATATATTTGTATGTAGCATTTATGGATCTGGAGAAGGCATATGATAGAGTTGATAGAGATGCTCTGTGGAAGGTATTAAGAATATATGGTGTGGGAGGCAAGTTGTTAGAAGCAGTGAAAAGTTTGTATCGAGGATGTAAGGCATGTGTACGTGTAGGAAGAGAGGAAAGTGATTGGTTCTCAGTGAATGTAGGTTTGCGGCAGGGGTGTGTGATGTCTCCATGGTTGTTTAATTTGTTTATGGATGGGGTTGTTAGGGAGGTGAATGCAAGAGTTTTGGAAAGAGGGGCAAGTATGAAGTCTGTTGGGGATGAGAGAGCTTGGGAAGTGAGTCAGTTGTTGTTCGCTGATGATACAGCGCTGGTGGCTGATTCATGTGAGAAACTGCAGAAGCTGGTGACTGAGTTTGGTAAAGTGTGTGAAAGAAGAAAGTTAAGAGTAAATGTGAATAAGAGCAAGGTTATTAGGTACAGTAGGGTTGAGGGTCAAGTCAATTGGGAGGTAAGTTTGAATGGAGAAAAACTGGAGGAAGTGAAGTGTTTTAGATATCTGGGAGTGGATCTGGCAGCGGATGGAACCATGGAAGCGGAAGTGGATCATAGGGTGAGGGAGGGGCGAAAATTCTGGGAGCCTTGAAGAATGTGTGGAAGTCGAGAACATTATCTCGGAAAGCAAAAATGGGTATGTTTGAAGGAATAGTGGTTTCAACAATGTTGTATGGTTGCGAGGCGTGGACTATGGATAGAGTTGTGCGCAGGAGGGTGGATGTGCTGGAAATGAGATGTTTGAGGACAATGTGTGGTGTGAGGTGGTTTGATCGAGCAAGTAACGTAAGGGTAAGAGAGATGTGTGGAAATAAAAAGAGCGTGATTGAGAGAGCAGAAGAGGGTGTTTTGAAATGGTTTGGTCACATGGAGAGAATGAGTGAGGAAAGATTGACCAAGAGGATATATGTGTCGGAGGTGGAGGGAACGAGGAGAAGAGGGAGACCAAATTGGAGGTGGAAAGATGGAGTGAAAAAGATTTTGTGTGATCGGGGCCTGAACATGCAGGAGGATGAAAGGAGGGCAAGGAATAGAGTGAATTGGATCGATGTGGTATACCGGGGTTGACGTGCTGTCAGTGGATTGAATCAAGGCATGTGAAGCGTCTGGGGTAAACCATGGAAAGCTGTGTAGGTATGTATATTTGCGTGTGTGGACGTATGTATATACATATGTATGGGGGTAGGTTGGGCCATTTCTTTCGTCTGTTTCCTTGCGCTACCTCGCAAACGCGGGAGACAGCGGCAAAAAAAAAAAAAAAAAAAAATATATATATATATATATATATATATATATATATATATATATATATGTATATATATATATATATATATATATATATATATATATATATATATATATATATATATATATATATATATATATATATATATATATATATGGACGATTTTTGCAGGGAATAAATGCAATTGAGTGGGAGATGTATAAAAGAAAGAGACAGGAGGTAAAGAGAAAGGTGCAAGAGGCGAAAAGAGGGCAAATGAGAGTTGGGGTGAGAGAGTATCATTAAATTTTAGGGAGAATAAAAAGATGTTCTGGAAGGAGGTAAATAAAGTGCGTAAGACAAGGGAGCAAATGGGAACTTCAGTGAAGGGCGCTAATGGGAAGGTGATAACAAGTAGTGGTGATGTGAGAAGGAGATGGAGTGAGTATTTTGAAGGTTTGTTGAATGTGTTTGATGATAGAGTGGTAGATATAGGGTGTTTTGGTCGAGGTGGTGTTCAAAGTGAGAGGGTTAGGGAAAATGATTTGGTAAACAGAGAAGAGGTAGTAAAAGCTTTGCGGAAGATGAAAGCCGGCAAGGCAGCAGGTTTGGAAGGTATTGCAGTGGAATATATTAAAAAAGGCGGTGACTGTATTGTTAACTGGTTGTAAGGGTATTTAATGTATATATGACTCATGGTGAGGTGCCTGAGGATTGGCGGAATGTGTGCATAGTGCCATTATACAAAGGCAAAGGGGATAAGAGTGAGTGCTCAAATTACAGAAGTATAAGTTTGTTGAGTATTCATGGTAAATTATATGGGAGGGTATTGATTGAGAGGGTGAAGGCATGTACAGAGCATCAGATTGGGGAAGAGCAGTGTGGTTTCAGAATTGGTAGAGGATGTGTGGATCAGGTGTTTGCTTTGAAGAATGTATATGAGAAATACTTAGAAAAGCAAATGGATTTGTATGTAGCATTTATGGATCTGGAGAAGGCATGTGATAGAGTTGATAGAGATGCTCTGTGGAAGGTATTAAGAATATATGGTGTGGGAGGCAAGTTGTTAGAAGCAGTGAAAAGTTTTTATCGAGGATGTAAGGCATGTGTACGTGTAGGAAGAGAGGAAAGTGATTGGTTGTCAGTGAATGTAGGTTTGCGGCAGGGGTGTGTGATGTCTCCATGGTTGTTTAATTTGTTTATGTGTGGGGTTGTTAGGAGGTGAATGCAAGAGTTTTGGAAAGAGGGGCAAGTATGAAGTCTGTTGTGGATGAGAGAGCTTGGGAAGTGAGTCAGTTGTTGTTCGCTGATGATACAGCGCTGGTGGCTGATTCATGTGAGAAACTGCAGAAGCTGGTGACTGAGTTTGGTAAAGTGTGTGAAAGAAGAAAGTTAAGAGTAAATGTGAATAAGAGCAAGGTTATTAGGTACAGTAGGGTTGAGGGTCAAGTCAATTGGGAGGTAAGTTTGAATGGAGAAAAACTGGAGGAAGTAAAGTGTTTTAGATATCTGGGAGTGGATCTGGCAGCGGATGGAACCATGGAAGCGGAAGTGAATCATAGGGTGGGGGAGGGGGCGAAAATCCTGGGAGCCTTGAAGAATGTGTGGAAGTCGAGAACATTATCTCGTAAAGCAAAAATGGGTATATGTGAAGGAATAGTGGTTTCAACAATGTTGTATGGTTGCGAGGCGTTGGCTATGGATAGATTTGTGCGCAGGAGGATGGATGTGCTGGAAATGAGATGTTTGAGGACAATGTATGGTGTGAGGTGCTTTGATCGAGTAAGTAATGTAAGGGTAAGAGAGATGTGTGGAAATAAAAAGAGCGTGGTTGAGAGAGCAGAAGAGGGTGTTTTGAAATGGTTTGGGCACATGGAGAGAATGAGTGAGGAAAGATTGACCAAGAGGATATATGTATCGGAGGTGGAGGGAACGAGGAGAAGTGGGAGACCAAATTGGAGGTGGAAAGATGGAGTGAAAAAGATTTTGTGTGATCGGGGCCTGAACATGCAGGAGTGTGAAAGGCGTGCAAGGAATAGAGTGAATTGGATCGATGTGGTATACCGGGGTTGACGTGCTGTCAGTGGATTGATTCAGGGCATGTGAAGCGTTTGGGGTAAATCATGGAAAGTTGTGTGGGGCCTGGATGTGGAAAGGGAGCTGTGTTTTCGGGTATTATTGCTTGACAGCTAGAGACTGAGTGTGAACGAATGGGTCATTTGTTGTCTTTTCCTAGCGCTACCTCGCACACATGAGGGGGGAGGGGGATGGTATTCCATGTGTGGCGAGGGGGCGATGGGAATGAGTAAAGGCAGACAGTGTGAATTGTGTGCATAGGTATATATGTATCTGTCTGTGTGTGTGTATATATATGTGAACATTGAGATGTATAGGTATGTATATTTACGTGTGTGGACGTGTATGTATATACATGTGTATGGGGTGGGTTGGGCCATTTCTTTCGTCTGTTTCCTTGCGCTACCTCGCAAACGCGGGAGACAGCGTCAAAGCAAAATAAGTAAATATATATATATATATATATATATATTCCTATGAGTCCACGGGAAAATGAAAATTTTCAAATATTTCTCCCCTTACTTAACAATTTAGTGCCTTCCATCAAATTTACTGTAGAAAATGAAAATGATGGTATGTTACCATTTCTAGATTGCATGATCTATAGACAAGGAAACAATTTTAGTTTAGCATATACAGAAAACCCACCAAAGTATGCTCATATATCCATTATTACTCATCTCAACATGACAGATTTAAATTATCATCACTTCAATCTCTGTTCCTTAGTGCATTACGTATTTGCAGTCCAGAGTTTATTGATGATGAGTTTGAGACGATATATTCTATTGGATCTAAGTTAAAGTACCCTAGATCTTTCATTGATATATCCCTTAAGTTATCAAAGAAATCATTTTATAGAGTTGAACCCAAACCTCCCATTGACACCAAGAATCTTTTAGTTCTCCCTTTTAATAATAATAATTTCACTTTGCTTCCCATGTTGCTTAAATCCTTTAATGTAAATGTTGCCTTTAGCAACAATAATACTAGAAAGAATATCTTCATCAGGAATTCACCAGAAAATTCTCTTCGTTGCATCTATAAAGTTCCTTGTGGAAACTGTGATAAATTTTATGTTGGTCAGACTGGTAAGGATCTTTCTGTTAGACTTAAGCAACATAAATATAGTATAAGAACGGGACAAAAATCAAATGCCTTGTTTGATCATGTTAAAAACTATGATCATTGTATTGACTGGAGTAACGCCATCTCAGTTGTTAACTCTAACTCTATTACCAAGAGAAATATCATTGAATCTTCTATTATCAAATACACAAAGAATTATAATCTTAATATTAGTGATGGTCTATACAAATTAGTTAACTTTATTGTTGATAAGATTTGTAAAATGATAAGTTTATGAACGCTCGTTGAATGTTTTGGACAATCACATGTTTACCAAATGGCGTCCTAGCTTCGTCTCTTCGATGTATATCAACTGACTGTTATATTTCTCTCTTGTGTCTCCCCTGATGATGTGATTATTACACGAAAGTGCACTTGGGAACTTTTCGTCTTTCATTTTCCCCGTTGACTCATAGGAATATATTGATCACGCGCAAAATTGTGATCCTTTCCAATATATATATATGTATGTATCTTAAAAGGCATCATATTTTTATGTACACATTTGTATTGTATATGAAAGATTCATGTTTCATTTTTTCATTCATTTCAAGCTAGAAGTTTCAGTTTTCTAAATTGTTTCTTACATTTTTCATATGTATATATATGTATGTGTGTGTGTGTGTGTGTGTGTGTATATGTGCGTATGTATGTGTATGTGTGTGTATGTGTATATGTATATATATATGTATATTATCCCTGGGGATAGGGGTGAAAGAATACTTCCCACGTATTCCTCGCGTGTCGTAGAAAGCGACTAGAGGGGACGGGAGCGAGAGCCAGAAATCCTCCCCTCTTTGTATTAACTTTCTAAAATGGGAAACAGAAGAAGGAGTCACGCGGGGAGTGCTCATCCTCCTCGAAGGCTCAGAGTGGGGTGCCTAAATGTGTGTGGATGTAACCAAGATGTGAAAAAAGGAGAGATAGGTAGTATGTTTGAGGAAAGGAACCTGGATGTTTTGGCTCTGAGTGAAACGAAGCTCAAGGGTAAAGGGGAAGAGTGGTTTGGGAATGTCTGGGGAGTAAAGTCAGGGGTTAGTGAGAGGACAAGAGCAAGGGAAGGAGTAGAAATACTCCTGAAACAGGAGTTGTGGGAGTATGTGATAGAATGTAAGAAAGTAAATTCTCGATTAATATGGGTAAAACTGAAAGTTGATGGAGAGAGGTGGGTGATTATTGGTGCATATGCACCCGGGCATGAGAAGAAAGATCATGAGAGGCAAGTGTTTTGGGAGCAGCTGAATGAGTGTGTTAGTGGTTTTGATGCACGAGACTGGGTTATAGTGATGGGTGATTTGAATGCAAAGGTGAGTAATGTGGCAGTTGAGGGAATAATTGGTATACATGGGGTGTTCAGTGTTGTAAATGGAAATGGTGAAGAGCTTGTAGATTTATGTGCTGAAAAAGGACAGATGATTGGGAATACCTGGTTTAAAAAGCGAGATATACATAAGTATACTTATGTAAGTAGGAGAGATGGCCAGAGAGCGTTATTGGATTACGTGTTAATTGACAGGCGTGCGAAAGAGAGACTTTTGGATGTTAATGTGCTGAGAGGTGCAACTGGAGGGATGTCTGATCATTATCTTGTGGAGGCTAAGGTGAAGATTTGTATGGGTTTTCAGAAAAGAAGAGTGAATGTTGGGGTGAAGAGGGTGGTGAGAGTAAGTGAGCTTGGGAAGGAGACCTGTGTGAGGAAGTACCAGGAGAGACTGAGTACAGAATGGAAAAAGGTGAGAACAATGGAAGTAAGGGGAGTGGGGGAGGAATGGGATGTATTTAGGGAATCAGTGATGGATTGCGCAAAAGATGCTTGTGGCATGAGAAGAGTGGGAGGTGGGTTGATTAGAAAGGGTAGTGAGTGGTGGGATGAAGAAGTAAGAGTATTAGTGAAAGAGAAGAGAGAGGCATTTGGACGATTTTTGCAGGGAAAAAATGCAATTGAGTGGGAGATGTATAAAAGAAAGAGACAGGAGGTCAAGAGAAAGGTGCAAGAGGTGAAAAAAAGGGCAAATGAGAGTTGGGGTGAGAGAGTATCATTAAATTTTAGGGAGAATAAAAAGATGTTCTGGAAGGAGGTAAATAAAGTGCGTAAGACAAGGGAGCAAATGGGAACTTCAGTGAAGGGCGCAAATGGGGAGGTGATAACAAGTAGTGGTGATGTGAGAAGGAGATGGAGTGAGTATTTTGAAGGTTTGTTGAATGTGTTTGATGATAGAGTGGCAGATATAGGGTGTTTTGGTCGAGGTGGTGTGCAAAGTGAGAGGGTTAGGGAAAATGATTTGGTAAACAGAGAAGAGGTAGTGAAAGCTTTGCGGAAGATGAAAGCCGGCAAGGCAGCAGGTTTGGATGGTATTGCAGTGGAATTTATTAAAAAAGGGGGTGACTGTATTGTTGACTGGTTGGTAAGGTTATTTAATGTATGTATGACTCATGGTGAGGTGCCTGAGGATTGGCGGAATGCGTGCATAGTGCCATTGTACAAAGGCAAAGGGGATAAGAGTGAGTGCTCAAATTACAGAGGTATAAGTTTGTTGAGTATTCCTGGTAAATTATATGGGAGGGTGTTGATTGAGGGGGTGAAGGCATGTACAGAGCATCAGATTGGGGAAGAGCAGTGTGGTTTCAGAAGTGGTAGAGGATGTGTGGATCAGGTGTTTTCTTTGAAGAATGTATGTGAGAAATACTTAGAAAAGCAAATGGATTTGTATGTAGCATTTATGGATCTGGAGAAGGCATATGATAGAGTTGATAGAGATGCTCTGTGGAAGGTATTAAGAATATATGGTGTGGGAGGAAAGTTGTTAGAAGCAGTGAAAAGTTTTTATCGAGGATGTAAGGCATGTGTACGTGTAGGAAGAGAGGAAAGTGATTGGTTCTCAGTGAATGTAGGTTTGCGGCAGGGGTGTGTGATGTCTCCATGGTTGTTTAATTTGTTTATGGATGGGGTTGTTAGGGAGGTAAATGCAAGAGTTTTGGAAAGAGGGGCAAGTATGAAGTCTGTTGGGGATGAGAGAGCTTGGGAAGTGAGTCAGTTGTTGTTCGCTGATGATACAGCGCTGGTGGCTGATTCATGTGAGAAACTGCAGAAGCTGGTGACTGAGTTTGGTAAAGTGTGTGGAAGAAGAAAGTTAAGAGTAAATGTGAATAAGAGCAAGGTTATTAGGTACAGTAGGGTTGAGGGTCAAGTCAATTGGGAGGTGAGTTTGAATGGAGAAAAACTGGAGGAAGTGAAGTGTTTTAGATATCTGGGAGTGGATCTGGCAGCGGATGGAACCATGGAAGCGGAAGTGGATCATAGGGTGGGGGAGGGGGCGAAAATTCTGGGGGCCTTGAAGAATGTGTGGAAGTCGAGAACATTATCTCGGAAAGCAAAAATGGGTATGTTTGAAGGAATAGTGGTTCCAACAATGTTGTATGGTTGCGAGGCGTGGGCTATGGATAGAGTTGTGCGCAGGAGGATGGATGTGCTGGAAATGAGATGTTTGAGGACAATGTGTGGTGTGAGGTGGTTTGATCGAGTGAGTAACGTAAGGGTAAGAGAGATGTGTGGAAATAAAAAGAGCGTGGTTGAGAGAGCAGAAGAGGGTGTTTTGAAGTGGTTTGGGCACATGGAGAGAATGAGTGAGGAAAGATTGACCAAGGGGATATATGTGTCGGAGGTGGAGGGAACGAGGAGAAGAGGGAGACCAAATTGGAGGTGGAAAGATGTAGTGAAAAAGATTTTGTGTGATCGGGGCCTGGACATGCAGGAGGGTGAAAGGAGGGCAAGGAATAGAGTGAATTGGAGCGATGTGGTATACCGGGGTTGACGTGCTGTCAGTGGATTGAATCAAGGCATGTGAAGCGTCTGGGGTAAACCATGGAAAGCTGTGTAGGTATGTATATTTGCGTGTGTGGATGTATGTATATACATGTGTATGGGGGGGGGAGTTGGGCCATTTCTTTCGTCTGTTTTCTTGCGCTACCTCGCAAACGCGGGAGACAGCGACAAAGTATAATAAAAAAAAAAATATAATATATATATATATATATATATATATATATATATATATATATATATATATATATATATATATATATATATATATATATATACATTATCTTTGGGGATAGGGGAGAAACAATACTTCTCGCGTATTCTCTGCATGTCGCAGAAAGGCGACTAAAAGGGAAGGGAGCGTGAGGCTGGAAATCCTCCCCTCTCGTTTATTTTTTTTTTGATTTTCCAAATGAAGGAACAGAGAAGGGGGCCAGGTGAGGATAATATCTCAAAGGTCCGGTCCTCTGTTCTTAACGTTATCTCGCTGACGCGGGAAATGGCGAATGGTATGAAAGATATATATATATATATATATATATATATATATATATATATATATATATATATATATATATATATATATATATATATTTTTTTTTTTTTATACTATTAGCCATTTCCCGCGTTAGCGAGGTAGCGTTAACAACAAAGGACTGGACTTTTGAGGGAATATCCTCATCTGGCCCCATTCTCTGTTCCTTCTTTGGGAAAAAAAAAAAAAACAAGAGGGGGGAGGATTTCTAGCCCCCCGCTCCCTTCCATTTAGTCGCCTTCTACGACATGCAGGGAATACGCGAGAAGTATTCTTTCTCCCCTATCCCCAGGGATAATGAAATAAAATTTGGGAAAAAATGAAAGCTTAGACATTAAAGCTTATTGATACAGTGGTTAAATGATGAGAACTACTATTCAGGTTTGGGGTAAAGGAATCATACATTTTCCCTTTTCCATAGCCAGGGGTTTTGAACAATTTTGTGCATTAAATTTTTTCATTTTTTCAAGCTAGAAGTTTTCAGTTTCTAATTATTTTTTCCTAATTTTTCATAGGTATATTTTTATGTATATGTGTGTTGGTGTATATGTGCGTATGTATGTGTATGTGTATATTATATTATATATATATATATATATATATATATATATATATTATATATTTTATATTATTTATATTATATATATATATATATATATATTATATATATATATATATATACATATTTTATATAATATATATATATATATATTATATATATATATATATATATAATATATATTTATTTATATATATATATTATTACCCCGGGGGGATGGGGGGTTTGATAGAATACTTCCCACGCTTTCCTCGCGTGTCGTAGAAGGCGAACTAGGGGGGACGGGAGGGGGGCCAGAAATCCTCCCCTCCTTGTATTTCTTAACATTCTGGGAAAAGTGAAAGAAGAAGGAGTCCCCGCGGGGAGTGCTCATCTCCTCGAAGGCTCAGACTGGGGTGTCTAAATGTGTGTGGATGTAACCAGATGAGAAAAAAGGAGAGATAGGTAGTATGTTTGAGGAAAGGAACCTGGTTTTTTTGGCTCTGAGTGAAACGAGCCAAGGGTAAAGGGGAAGAGGGGGTTTGGGAATGTCTTGGGAGTAAAGTCAGGGGTTAGTTTTTGAGGACAAGAGCAAAGGGGTGGAGTAGCAGTACTCCTGAAACAGGAGGGTTTTGGGAGTTGTGTTTGAATGTAAGAAAGTAAATTCTCGATTAATATGGGTAAAACTGAAGTTGATGGAGAGAGTTGGGTGATTATTTGGGGCATATGACCCCTTTGGGGATGAGAAGAAAGATCCCTGAGAGGCAAGGGTTTGGGGAGGGCTTTTTAAAGAGTGTGTTAGGGGTTTTGATGCACGGACCGGGTTATTGTGATGGGTGGGTTTGAATGCAAAGTGGGGGTAATGTGGCAGTTGAGGGGAAAAATTGGTATACATGGGTTTGGGGGTCCGTGTTGTAATGGAAATGGTGAAGGGGCTTGTAGATTTATGTGCTGGAAAAGGATGGTGATTGGGAATACCCGGTTTAAAAAACGGGGATATACATAAGTATACTTATGTAAGTAGGAGAGAGGCCAAGAGAGCGTTATTGGATTAAGTGTTAATTGACAGGATGCGAAAGAGAGACTTTGGTGTTATTGTGCTGAGAGGTGCAACTGGAGGGATGGTTGATCATTATTTGTGGAGGCTAAGGTGAAGTTTGTAGGGGTTTCAGAAAAGAAGAGTGAATGTTGGGGTGAAAAAGTGGTGAGAGTAAGTGAGTTTGGGAAGGAGACTTGTGTGAGGAAAGTACTAGGAGAGACTGAGTACAGAATGGAAAAGGGAAAAACAATGGAAGTAAGGAGAGTGGGGGAAGGAAGGGGTTTGTTTTTGGGGAAATCAGTGAGGATTGCGCAAAAGATGCTTGTGGCATGAGAAAGGTGGGAGGGGGTTGATTAGAAAGGGTAGTGAGTGGATGGGATGAAGAAGTAAAAATTATTAGTGAAAGAGAAGAGAAAAGGATTTGGACGATTTTGCAGGGAAAAAATGCAATTGAGTGGGAGATGTATAAAAGAAAGAGACCGGTGGTCAAGAGAAAGGTGCAAGAGGTGAAAAAGAGGGCAAATGAGAGTTGGGGGTGAGAGAGTGTCATTAAATTTTAGGAGAATAAAAAGATGTTCTGGAAGGAGGAAAAATAAAGTGCGAAAGACAAGGGAGCAAATGGGATCTTCAGTGAAGGGAGCAAATGGGGAGGTGATAGGAAGTAGTGGTGATTGTGAGGAGATGGAGTGAGTATTTAGGAGGTTTGTTGAAAGTGTTTGATGATAGAGTGGGAGATATAGGGTGTTTTGGCCGAGGTGGTGTTCAAAGTGAGAGGGTTAGGGAAAATGATTTGGTAAACAGAGAAGAGGTAGTAAAAGCTTTGCGGAAGATGAAAGCCGGCAAGGCAGCAGGTTTGGATGGTATTGCAGTGGAATCTATTAAAAAAGGCGGTGACTGTATTGTTGACTGGTTGTAAGGGTATTTAATGTATATATGACTCATGGTGAGGTGCCTGAGGATTGGCGGAATGCGTGCATAGTGCCATTATACAAAGGCAAAGATGATAAGAGTGAGTGCTCAAATTACAGAAGTATAAGTTTGTTGAGTATTCATGGTAAATTATATGGGAGGGTATTGATTGAGAGGGTGAAGGCATGTACAGAGCATCAGATTGGGGAAGAACAGTGTGGTGTCAGAAGTGGTAGAGGATGTGTGGATCAGGTGTTTGCTTTGAAGAATGTATATGAGAAATACTTAGAAAAGCAAATGGATTTGTATGTAGCATTTATGGATCTGGAGAAGGCATGTGATAGAGTTGATAGAGATGCTCTGTGGAAGGTATTAAGAATATATGGTGTGGGAGGCAAGTTGTTAGAAGCAGTGAAAAGTTTTTATCGAGGATGTAAGGCATGTGTACGTGTAGGAAGAGAGGAAAGTGATTGGTTGTCAGTGAATGTAGGTTTGCGGCAGGGGTGTGTGATGTCTCCATGGTTGTTTAATTTGTTTATGGATGGGGTTGTTAGGAGGTGAATGCAAGAGTTTTGGAAAGAGGGGCAAGTATGAAGTCTGTTGTGGATGAGAGAGCTTGGGAAGTGAGTCAGTT
This sequence comes from Panulirus ornatus, assembly GCF_036320965.1. NCBI lineage: Eukaryota > Metazoa > Arthropoda > Malacostraca > Decapoda > Palinuridae > Panulirus > Panulirus ornatus. Next base: position 51,472,084 of record NC_092226.1, read on the forward strand.
GTTGTTCGCTGATGATACAGCGCTGGTGGCTGATTCATGTGAGAAACTGCAGAAGCTGGTGACTGAGTTTGGTAAAGTGTGTGAAAGAAGAAAGTTAAGAGTAAATGTGAATAAGAGCAAGGTTATTAGGTACAGTAGGGTTGAGGGTCAAGTCAATTGGGAGGTAAGTTTGAATGGAGAAAAACTGGAGGAAGTAAAGTGTTTTAGATATCTGGGAGTGGATCTGGCAGCGGATGGAACCATGGAAGCGGAAGTGAATCATAGGGTGGGGGAGGGGGCAAAAATCCTGGGAGCCTTGAAGAATGTGTGGAAGTCGAGAACATTATCTCGTAAAGCAAAAATGGGTATATGTGAAGGAATAGTGGTTTCAACAATGTTGTATGGTTGCGAGGCGTTGGCTATGGATAGAGTTGTGCGCAGGAGAATGGATGTGCTGGAAATGAGATGTTTGAGGACAATGTATGGTGTGAGGTGCTTTGATCGAGTAAGTAATGTAAGGGTAAGAGAGATGTGTGGAAATAAAAAGAGCGTGGTTGAGAGAGCAGAAGAGGATGTTTTGAAATGGTTTGGGCACATGGAGAGAATGAGTGAGGAAAGATTGACCAAGAGGATATATGTATCGGAGGTGGAGGGAACGAGGAGAAGTGGGAGACCAAATTGGAGGTGGAAAGATGAAGTGAAAAAGATTTTGTATGATCGGGGCCTGAACATGCAGGAGTGTGAAAGGCGTGCAAGGAATAGAGTGAATTGGATCGATGTGGTATACCGGGGTTGACGTGCTGTCAGTGGATTGATTCAGGGCATGTGAAGCGTTTGGGGTAAACCATGGAAAGTTGTGTGGGGCCTGGATATGGAAAGGGAGCTGTGTTTTCGGGTATTATTGCATGACAGCTAGAGACTGAGTGTGAACGAATGGGTCATTTGTTGTCTTTTCCTAGCGCTACCTCGCACACATGAGGGGGGAGGGGGATGGTATTCCATGTGTGGCGAGGGGGCGATGGGAATGAGTAAAGGCAGACAGTGTGAATTGTGTGCATCGGTATATATGTATCTGTCTGTGTGTGTGTATATATATGTGAACATTGAGATGTATAGGTATGTATATTTACGTGTGTGGACGTGTATGTATATACATGTGTATGGGGTGGGTTGGGCCATTTCTTTCGTCTGTTTCCTTGCGCTACCTCGCAAACGCGGGAGACAGCGTCAAAGCAAAATAAGTAAATATATATATATATATATATATATATATATATATATATATATATGTATATATATATATATATATATATATATATATATATATATATATATATATATATATATATATATATATATATATATATATATATATATTCCTATGAGTCCACGGGAAAATGAAAATTTTCAAATATTTCTCCCCTTACTTAACAGTTTAATACCTTCCATCAAATTTACTGTAGAAAATGAAAATGATGGTATGTTACCATTTCTAGATTGCATGATCTATAGACAAGGAAACAATTTTAGTTTAGCATATACAGACAACCCACCAAAGTATGCTCATATATCCATTATTACTCATCTCAACATGATAGATTTAAATAATCATCACTTCAATCTCTGTTCCTTAGTGCATTACGTATTTGCAGTCCAGAGTTTATTGATGATGAGTTTGAGACGATATATTCTATTGGATCTAAGTTAAAGTACCCTAGATCTTTCATTGATATAGCCCTTAAGTTATCAAAGAAATCATTTTATAGAGTTGAACCCAAACCTCCCATTGACACCAAGAATCTTTTAGTTCTCCCTTTTAATAATAATTTCACTTTGCTTCCCATGTTGCTTAAATCCTTTAATGTAAATGTTGCCTTTAGCAACAATAATACTAGAAAGAATATCTTCATCAGGAATTCACCAGAAAATTCTCTTCGTTGCATCTATAAAGTTCCTTGTGGAAACTGTGATAAATTTTATGTTGGTCAGACTGGTAAGGATCTTTCTGTTAGACTTAAGCAACATAAATATAGTATAAGAACGGGACAAAAAACAAATGCCTTGTTTGATCATGTTAAGAACTATGATCATTGTATTGACTGGAGTAACGCCATCTCAGTTGTTAACTCTAACTCTATTACCAAGAGAAATATCATTGAATCTTCTATTATCAAATACACAAAGAATTATAATCTTAATATTAGTGATGGTCTATACAAATTAGTTAACTTTATTGTTGATAAGATTTGTAAAATGATAAGTTTATGAACGCTCGTTGAATGTTTTGGACAATCACATGTTTACCAAATGGCGTCCTAGCTTCGTCTCTTCGATGTATATCAACTGACTGTTATATTTCTCTCTTGTGTCTCCCCTGATGATGTGATTATTACACGAAAGTGCACTTGAAAACTTTTCGTCTTTCATTTTCCCCGTTGACTCATAGGAATATATTGATCACGCGCAAAATTGTGATCCTTTCCAATATATATATATATGTATGTATCTTAAAAGGCATCATATTTTTATGTACACATTTGTATTGTATATGAAAGATTCATGTTTCATTTTTTCATTCATTTCAAGCTAGAAGTTTCAGTTTTCTAAATTGTTTCTTACATTTTTCATATGTATATATATGTATGTGTGTGTGTGTGTGTGTGTGTGTGTATATGTGCGTATGTATGTGTATGTGTGTGTATGTGTATATGTATATATATATGTATATTATCCCTGGGGATAGGGGTGAAAGAATACTTCCCACGTATTCCTCGCGTGTCGTAGAAAGCGACTAGAGGGGACGGGAGCGGGGGGCCAGAAATCCTCCCCTCCTTGTATTAACTTTCTAAAATGGGAAACAGAAGAAGGAGTCACGCGGGGAGTGCTCATCCTCCTCGAAGGCTCAGAGTGGGGTGCCTAAATGTGTGTGGATGTAACCAAGATGTGAAAAAAGGAGAGATAGGTAGTATGTTTGAGGAAAGGAACCTGGATGTTTTGGCTCTGAGTGAAACGAAGCTCAAGGGTAAAGGGGAAGAGTGGTTTGGGAATGTCTTGGGAGTAAAGTCAGGGGTTAGTGAGAGGACAAGAGCAAGGGAAGGAGTAGCAGTACTCCTGAAACAGGAGTTGTGGGAGTATGTGATAGAATGTAAGAAAGTAAATTCTCGATTAATATGGGTAAAACTGAAAGTTGATGGAGAGAGATGGGTGATTATTGGTGCATATGCACCCGTGCATGAGAAGAAAGATCATGAGAGGCAAGTGTTTTGGGAGCAGCTGAATGAGTGTGTTAGTGGTTTTGATGCACGAGACCGGGTTATAGTGATGGGTGATTTGAATGCAAAGGTGAGTAATGTGGCAGTTGAGGGAATAATTGGTATACATGGGGTGTTCAGTGTTGTAAATGAAAATGGTGAAGAGCTTGTAGATTTATGTGCTGAAAAAGGACTGATGATTGGGAATACCTGGTTTAAAAAGCGAGATATACATAAGTATACTTATGTAAGTAGGAGAGATGGCCAGAGAGCGTTATTGGATTACGTGTTAATTGACAGGCGTGCGAAAGAGAGACTTTTGGATGTTAATGTGCTGAGAGGTGCAACTGGAGGGATGTCTGATCATTATCTTGTGGAGGCTAAGGTGAAGATTTGTATGGGTTTTCAGAAAAGAAGAGTGAATGTTGGGGTGAAGAGGGTGGTGAGAGTAAGTGAGCTTGGGAAGGAGACCTGTGTGAGGAAGTACCAGGAGAGACTGAGTACAGAATGGAAAAAGGTGAGAACAATGGAAGTAAGGGGAGTGGGGGAGGAATGGGATGTATTTAGGGAATCAGTGATGGATTGCGCAAAACATGCTTATGGCATGAGAAGAGTGGGAGGTGGGTTGATTAGAAAGGGTAGTGAGTGGTGGGATGAAGAAGTAAGAGTATTAGTGAAAGAGAAGAGAGAGGCATTTGGACGATTTTTGCAGGGAAAAAATGCAATTGAGTGGGAGATGTATAAAAGAAAGAGACAGGAGGTCAAGAGAAAGGTGCAAGAGGTGAAAAAAAGGGCAAATGAGAGTTGGGGTGAGAGAGTATCATTAAATTTTAGGGAGAATAAAAAGATGTTCTGGAAGGAGGTAAATAAAGTGCGTAAGACAAGGGAGCAAATGGGAACTTCAGTGAAGGGCGCAAATGGGGAGGTGATAACAAGTAGTGGTTATGTGAGAAGGAGATGGAGTGAGTATTTTGAAGGTTTGTTGAACGTGTTTGATGATAGAGTGGCAGATATAGGCTGTTTTGGTCGAGGTGGTGTGCAAAGTGAGAGGGTTAGGGAAAATGATTTGGTAAACAGAGAAGAGGTAGTGAAAGCTTTGCGGAAGATGAAAGCCGGCAAGGCAGCAGGTTTGGATGGTATTGCAGTGGAATTTATTAAAAAAGGGGGTGACTGTATTGTTGACTGGTTGGTAAGGTTATTTAATGTATGTATGACTCATGGTGAGGTGCCTGAGGATTGGCGGAATGCGTGCATAGTGCCATTGTACAAAGGCAAAGAGGATAAGAGTGAGTGCTCAAATTACAGAGGTATAAGTTTGTTGAGTATTCCTGGTAAATTACATGGGAGCGTGTTGATTGAGGGGGTGAAGGCATGTACAGAGCATCAGATTGGGGAAGAGCAGTGTGTTTTCAGAAGTGGTAGAGGATGTGTGGATCAGGTGTTTTCTTTGAAGAATGTATGTGAGAAATACTTAGAAAAGCAAATGGATTTGTATGTAGCATTTATGGATCTGGAGAAGGCATATGACAGAGTTGATAGAGATGCTCTGTGGAAGGTATTAAGAATATATGGTGTGGGAGGAAAGTTGTTAGAAGCAGTGAAAAGTTTTTATCGAGGATGTAAGGCATGTGTACGTGTAGGAAGAGAGGAAAGTGATTGGTTCTCAGTGAATGTAGGTTTGCGGCAGGGGTGTGTGATGTCTCCATGGTTGTTTAATTTGTTTATGGATAGGGTTGTTAGGAAGGTAAATGGAAGAGTTTTGGAAAGAGGGGCAAGTATGAAGTCTGTTGGGGATGAGAGAGCTTGGGAAGTGAGTCAGTTGTTGTTCGCTGATGATACAGCGCTGGTGGCTGATTCATGTGAGAAACTGCAGAAGCTGGTGACTGAGTTTGGTAAAGTGTGTGGAAGAAGAAAGTTAAGAGTAAATGTGAATAAGAGCAAGGTTATTAGGTACAGTAGGGTTGAGGGTCAAGTCAATTGGGAGGTAAGTTTGAATGGAGAAAAACTGGAGGAAGTGAAGTGTTTTAGATATCTGGGAGTGGATCTGGCAGCGGATGGAACCATGGAAGCGGAAGTGGATCATAGGGTGGGGGAGGGGGCGAAAATTCTGGGGGCCTTGAAGAATGTGTTGAAGTCGAGAACATTATCTCGGAAAGCAAAAATGTGTATGTTTGAAGGAATAGTGGTTCCAACAATATTGTATGGTTGCGAGGCGTGGGCTATGGATAGAGTTGTGCGCAGGAGGATGGATGTGCTGGAAATGAGATGTTTGAGGACAATGTGTGGTGTGAGGTGGTTTGATCGAGTGAGTAACGTAAGGGTAAGAGAGATGTGTGGAAATAAAAATAGCGTGGTTGAGAGAGCAGAAGAGGGTGTTTTGAAGTGGTTTGGGCACATGGAGAGAATGAGTGAGGAAAGATTGACCAAGAGGATATATGTGTCGGAGGTGGAGGGAACGAGGAGAAGAGGGAGACCAAATTGGAGGTGGAAAGATGGAGTGAAAAAGATTTTGTGTGATCGTTGCCTGAATATGCAGGAGGGTGAAAGGAGGGCAAGGAATAGAGTGAATTGGAGCGATGTGGTATACCGGGGTTGACGTGCTGTCAGTGGATTGAATCAAGGCATGTGAAGCGTTTGGGGTAAACCATGGAAAGCTGTGTAGGTATGTATATTTGCGTGTGTGGATGTATGTATATACATGTGTATGGGGGGGGTTGGGCCATTTCTTTCGTCTGTTTCCTTGCGCTACCTCGCAAACGCGGGAGACAGCGACAAAGTATAATAAAAAAAAAAATATAATATATATATATATATATATATATATTTTTTTTTTATACCTCGTCGCTGTCTCCCGCGGTTGCGAGGTAGCGCAAGGAAACAGACGAAAGAAATGGCCCAACCTCCCCCATATATATATATATATATATACATATATATATATATATATATATATATATATATATATATATATATATATATATATATATATATATATACATTATCTCTGGGGATAGGGGAGAAACAATACTTCTCGCGTATTCTCTGCATGTCGCAGAAAGGCGACTAAAAGGGAAGGGAGCGTGAGGCTGGAAATCCTCCCCTCTCGTTTTTTTTTTTTGATTTTCCAAATGAAGGAACAGAGAAGGGGGCCAGGTGAGGATATCTCAAAGGTCCGGTCCTCTGTTCTTAAAGTTATCTCGCTGACGCGGGAAATGGCGAATGGTATGAAAGATATATATATATATATATATATATATATATATATATATATATATATATATATATATATATATATATATATATATATATATATATATATATATATAAATATATACATATATATATATATATATATATATATATATATATATATATATATATGTATATATATATATATATATATATATTTCTTTTTTTTTATACTATTAGCCATTTCCCGCGTTAGCGAGGTAGCGTTAACAACAGAGGACTGGACTTTTGAGGGAATATCCTCATCTGGCCCCATTGTCTGTTCCTTCTTTGGGAAAAAAAAAAAAACAAGAGGGGGGAGGATTTCTAGCCCCCCGCTCCCTTCCCATTTAGTCGCCTTCTACGACATGCAGGGAATACGCGAGAAGTATTCTTTCTCCCCTATCCCCAGGGATAATGTACATATAATTGGAAAAAAATGTAGCTTAGACATTGAAGCTTATTGATACAGTGGTTAAATTGATGAGAACTACTATTGAGGTTTGTGTAAATGAATCATACATTTTCCCTTTTCCATAGCCAGAGGTTGAACCATTATGTGACATTCATTTTTTCATTTCATTTCAAGCTAGAAGTCTCAGTTTCTAAATTATTTCTTACATTTTTCATATGTATATATATGTATGTGTGTTTGTGTGTATATGTGCGTATGTATGTGTATGTGTATGTATATGTATATATATATATATATATATATATATATATATATATATATATATATATATATATATATATATATATATATATATATATATATATATATATATATATATATATATATATATATTATCCCTGGGGATAGGGGTGAAAGAATACTTCCCACGCATTCCTCGCGTGTCGTAGAAGGCGACTAGAGGGGACGGGAGCGGGGGGCCAGAAATCCTCCCCTCCTTGTATTTTTTAACATTCTGAAATGTGAAACAGAAGAAGGAGTCACGCGGGGAGTGCTCATACTCCTCGAAGGCTCAGACTGGGGTGTCTAAATGTGTGTGGATGTAACCAAGATGAGAAAAAAGGAGAGATAGGTAGTATGTTTGAGGAAAGGAACCTGGATGTTTTGGCTCTGAGTGAAACGAAGCTCAAGGGTAAAGGGGAAGAGTGGTTTGGGAATGTCTTGGGAGAAAAATCAGGGGTTAGTGAAAGGACAAGAGCAAGGGAAGGAGTAGCAGTACTCCTGAAACAGGAGTTGTGGGAGTATGTGATAGAATGTAAGAAAGTAAATTCTCGATTAATATGGGTAAAACTGAAAGTTGATGGAGAGAGATGGGTGATTATTGGTGCATATGCACCTGGGCATGAGAAGAAAGATCATGAGAGGCAAGTGTTTTGGGAGCAGCTGAATGAGTGTGTTAGTGGTTTTGATGCACGAGACCGGGTTATAGTGATGGGTGATTTGAATGCAAAGGTGAGTAATGTGGCAGTTGAGGGAATAATTGGTATACATGGGGTGTTCAGTGTTGTAAATGGAAATGGTGAAGAGCTTGTAGATTTATGTGCTGAAAAAGGACTGGTGATTGGGAATACCTGGTTTAAAAAGCGAGATATACACAAGTATACTTTTGTAAGTAGGAGAGATGGCCAGAGAGCGTTATTGGATTACGTGTTAATTGACAGGCTCGCGAAAGAGAGACTTTTGGATGTTAATGTGCTGAGAGGTGCAACTGGAGGGATGTCTGATCATTATCTTGTGGAGGCTAAGGTGAAGATTTGTATGGGTTTTCAGAAAAGAGGAGTGAATGTTGGGGTGAAGAGAGTGGTGAGAGTAAGTGAGCTTGGGAAGGAGACTTGTGTGAGGAAGTACTAGGAGAGACTGAGTACAGAATGGAAAAAGGTGAGAACAATGGAAGTAAGGGGAGTGGGGGAGGAATGGGATGTATTTAGGGAATCAGTGATGGATTGCGCAAAAGATGCTTGTGGCATGAGAAGAGTGGGAGGTGGGTTGATTAGAAAGGGTAGTGAGTGGTGGGATGAAGAAGTAAGATTATTAGTGAAAGAGAAGAGAGAGGCATTTGGACGATTTTCGCAGGGAAAAAATGCAATTGAGTGGGAGATGTATAAAAGAAAGAGACCGGTGGTCAAGAGAAAGGTGCAAGAGGTGAAAAAGAGGGCAAATGAGAGTTGGGGTGAGAGAGTGTCATTAAATTTTAGGGAGAATAAAAAGATGTTCTGGAAGGAGGTAAATAAAGTGCGTAAGACAAGGGAGCAAATGGGAACTTCAGTGAAGGGAGCAAATGGGGAGGTGATAGCAAGTAGTGGTGATGTGAGGAGATGGAGTGAGTATCTAGAAGGTTTGTTGAAAGTGTTTGATGATAGAGTGGCAGATATAGGGTGTTTTGGTCGAGGTGGTGTGCAAAGTGAGAGGGTTAGGGAAAATGATTTGGTAAACAGAGAAGAGGTAGTAAAAGCTAGCCGGCAAGGCAGCAGGTTTGGATGGTATTGCAGTGGAATTTATTAAAAAAGGGGGTGACTGTATTATTGCTTGGTTGGTAAGGTTATTTAATGTAAATATGACTCATGGTGAGGTGCCTGAGGATTGGCGGAATGCGTGCATAGTGCCATTGCACAAAGGCAAAGGGGATAAGAGTGAGTGCTCAAATTACAGAGGTATAAGTTTGTTGAGTATTCCTGGTAAATTATATGGGAGGGTATTGATTGAGAGGGTGAAGGCATGTACAGAGCATCAGATTGGGGAAGAGCAGTGTGGTTTCAGAAGTGGTAGAGTATGTGTGGATGAGGTGTTTGCTTTGAAGAATGTATGTGAGACATACTTAGAAAAGCAAATGGATTTGTATGTAGCATTTATGGATCTGGAGAAGGCATATGATAGAGTTGATAGAGATGCTCTGTGGAAGGTATTAAGAATATATGGTGTGGGAGGCAAGTTGTAAGAAGCAGTGAAAAGTTTTTATCGAGGATGTAAGGCATGTGTACGTGTAGGAAGAGAGGAAAGTGATTGGTTGTCAGTGAATGTAGGTTTGCGGCAGGGGTGTGTGATGTCTCCATGGTTGTTTAATTTGTTTATGGATGGGGTTGTTAGGGAGGAGAATGCAAGAGTTTTGGAAAGAGGGGCAAGTATGAAGTCTATTGGGGATGAGGAGCTTGGGAAGTGAGTCAGTTGTTGTTCGCTGATGATACAGCGCCGGTGGCTGATTCATGTGAGAAACTGCAGAAGCTGGTGACTGAGTTTGGTAAAGTGTGTGAAAGAAGAAAGTTAAGAGTAAATGTGAATAAGAGCAATGTTATTAGGTACAGTAGGGTTGAGGGTCAAGTCAATTGGGAGGTAAGTTTGAATGGAGAAAAACTGGAAGAAGTAAAGTGTTTTAGATATCTGGGAGTGGATCTGGCAGCGGATGGAACCATGGAAGCGGAAGTCGGTCATAGGCTGGGGGAGGGGGCGAAAATTCTGGGAGCCTTGAAGAATGTGTGTAAGTCGAGAACATTATCTCGGAAAGCAAAAATGGGTATGTTTGAAGGAATAGTGGTTCCAACAATGTTGTATGGTTGCGAGGCGTGGGCTATGGATAGAGTTGTGCGCAGGAGGATGGATGTGCTGGAAATAAGATGGACAATGTGTGGTGTGAGGTGGTTTGATCGAGTAAGTAACGTAAGGGTAAGAGAAATATGTGGAAATAAAAAGAGCGTGGTTGAGAGAGCAGAAGAGGGTGTTTTGAAATGGTTTGGGCACATGGAGAAAATGAGTGAGGAAAGATTGACCAAGTGGATATATGTGTTGGAGGTGGAGGGAACGCGGAGAGGTGGGAGACCAAATTGGAGGTGGAAAGATGGAGTGAAAAAGATTTTGTGTGATCGGGGCCTGAACATGCAGGAGGGTGAAAGGCGGGCAAGGAATAGAGTGAATTGGATCGATGTGGTATACCGGGGTTGACGTGCTGTCAGTGGATTGAATCAGGGCATGTGAAGCGTCTGGGGTAAACCATGGAAAGCTGTGTAGGTATGTATATTTGCGTGTGTGGACGTATGTATATACATGTGTATGGGGGTGGGTTGGGCCATTTCTTTCGTCTGTTTCCTTGCGCTACCTCGCAAACGCGGGAGACAGCGACAAAGCAAAAAAATAAAAGAATAATATATATATATATATATATATATATATATATATATATATATATATATATATATATATATATATATATATATATATATATATATATATATATATCAATTATTAACAGTTTTAAGATGTATAAGATAAAGTATCAGGAGTTCAAGAGAGCAAAGGAGAGCTGGCGTGAGTGAGAAAAAGACGTTCTGGAGGGAGGTTAATGATATGCGACAAACTCGAGAGCAAGTAAGAAATTCAGTGATGAAGTGAGGAAGAGATGGACAGAGTATTTTGAAGGACTGTATTTGATGATAGCATGGCAGACGTAGGTTGATTGGGTCAGGGTGGTATGCGGAGTAAGAGATTCATGGAGAGTGGTTTAGTGAATGTCTCACGTAAGAAGAAATTTGGCAAGGTGGCTGCAGTGGATGGCACGGCAGTTGAATTAAATAAGAAAGGGAGGTGACTGTATTTGTCGGTAAAGATTTATAGTGGGTGTGACAAATACTTAGAGAAACTGATGGATTTGTATGTGGCATTTATGGATATAGAGAAAGCTCATGATGGTGTTGATAGAAGTGTCTCGTGGAAGATCTTGATGATATACGGTGTGGGGGAAAGCTGCTTGAAGAGACGAGAGGGATTGTTTCCCAGTGAAGGTCGGTCTCGGGTAAAGGTGTGTGATATCACCATGGTTATTTGATTTGTTTATGGATGGGGTGGTGAGGGAGGTGAGTGTAAGGGTCTTGGATAGAGGGAAAAGTATGTAGAGTGTGGAGGATAAAAGGGCCTGGGAAGTGGATCAGATTTTGTTCGCCAGTGATATAGCACTGGTTGCTGATTCGAGTGAGACACTAAAGAAGTTGATGACTGAGTTTGAAAGAATGTTTGAGAGGAGGAAACTGTGAGTAAATGTGAATGAAAACAAAGTTATTAGGTTTGGTAGAGTTGAGGAACAGGTTGGTTTGGATGAGAGTTTGAATGGAGAAAACTTGGAGAAATAGAACGAAATAGAAGTGTATCATAGGGTCGGGGAGAACGCGAATGTTCTGGGAAGGCTGAAGAATGTGTGGAAAAAGAGGGCAAAATGAATATGTTTGAAGGTTTACTAGACCCATCAATATCATCTAGGGGCGAGGCATGGGCTATGGATAATGCTGCTCGGATGAGGGTAGATGTGTTAGAAATGAAATGTTTCAGGACAATATGTGGTGCGAGATGGTTTGATCGAGTATATAATGAAAGGGTAAGAGAGATGTGTGGTAATTAAAAATGTGGTTAAGAGAGCTGAGGAGGGTGTGCTGAAATTTTTTGAACATATGGAGAGAAAGAGCTAGCAGGAATGACAAAGAGGATAAATGTGTCACAGGAGGAGGGGAAAAGGAGAACGACCAAATTGGAGATAGAAGAATGGAGTGAAAAACGTCGTATTTAGCGATGAGGGCCTGAAGATGCAAGAGGGTGAAAGGCATGCACGGGATAGAGTGACTTAGAACGATGTGGTATACTGGGGTCAACGTGCTGTCAAACAGCAATAGACTGAAACAGGCGTCTAGGGTAATCCATGGAAAAGTCAGAGTGGGCTGGGGGAGGGGGTGGGTGTTCTGTTTGTGAATAGGCAGCTGTGGTTTCGCTTCATTACACATGATATATAGAGAATTGCGGATGAAACCTTTCTTCGTCTCTTCCTGGCTAAAGCGGAAAAAGGTGATCAAGCATGAAAACATGGATAAAAGGGTTTATATAATGATACAGGGAATAACAGTGAGACGACAAGGACTCTCCCTGTGCAGGAGGCAGTTTGCGTCACTCCTCCTCTCTCTCTCTCTCTCTCTCTCTCTCTCTCTCTCTCTCTCTCTCTCTCTCTCTCTCTCTCTCTCTCTCTCTCTCTCTCTCTCTCTCTCTCTCCCTGCCTGGTACAGAGAGTCGATCCCCTCTTGTTTTGTTGCGACAGTTTTTTGGTGGCGAGGGTTCAAGTTTTTGTGTCCAAATGCGACGAGTGCACTGTGATTTGCTTCACTCTGTTACATCATCAGTCATGTTCAGGGCGCGCTATTAAAGGACCGGTTACTGTATTGCTTCTCTCTGAGACGTTTTTATGACCTCCAGTAATCAGACGGCAATGTCCACCTTAAGACTTGACTCATGCGTCAGGCTCTTTGTCCAGCTTGGCGTTCGTATGCAACCCAGTCATGACGACGACAAATGTAACGCAATAGGTTCGCTAACCTGTTTATAAACACACACACACACACACATACACACACATATACATACACACACACACACACACATACACACACACACACACACACACATATATATATATATATATATATATATATATATATATATATATATATATATATATATATATATATATATATATACATATATAACCACTACGCCACGGAGGTTCGTGCGTGCGTGTTTAAGGAGCCACTTAAGACAAAAACACATTAAAAGTTTCAATAAAGCTAAACCTCTGAGCGGTAATAGAAGGTCAGAGTTACACGAGATACCCCTATTTCCTACTCTGGTCATGGCGGACAACAACGCTCGTTCCACAATGAAAAAAAAAAAAAGTATTTTATAAAAAAAAAATTAAAAACAGGATAATCCCCTGTGCGGAGTTTTTGTCGAGGGTACATTGCAGTCCGATGAGTTTATTGTCAGAAGTTCAGGATGGGATTTACAGTAGTGTGGGGTCAACCAGGTGCGGGGTCAGGGCAGTGTAGGGTCAGCCAGGTGCGGGGTCAGGGCAGTGTGGGGTCAGCCAGGTGCGGGGTCAGGGCAGTGTGGGGTCACCCAGGTGCGGGATCAGGGCAGTGTGGGGTCACCCAGGTTCGGGGTCAGGGCAGTGTGGGGTCACCCAGGTGCGGGGTCAGGGCAGTGTGGGGTCAGCCAGGTGCGGAGTCAGAGCATTGTGGGGTCAGCCAGGTGTGGGGTCAGGGCAGTGTTGGGTCAGACGGGTTAGGGCAGTGTAGGGTCAGCCAAGTGTGGGGTTAGGGCAGTGTGGGGTCAGACAGGTGCAGGGTCAGAGCAGTGTGTGGTCAGACAGGTGCAGGGTTAAGGGCAGTGTAGGGTCAGCCAGGTAGGGGGTCAAGGCTGTGTGGGGTCAGCCATATACGGGGTCAAGACAATGTGTGGTCAGTCAGGTGGGGGGTCAGGGCAGTGTTGGGTCAGACTGGTTAGGGCAGTGTAGGGTCAGCCAAGTGCGGGGTTAGGGCAGTGTGACGACACCATCAAGAAAGCCCTCATCAAAAATAACAAATCAAATAAGAAAGATATTGTTTATAAAGTCTCATATAAATCAAATAAGAAAGGTATTGTTTATAAAGTCTCATATAAATCAAATAAGAAAGGTATTGTTTATAAAGTCTCATATAAATCAAATAAGAAAGGTATTGTTTATAAAGTCTCATATAAATCAAATAAGAAAGGTATTGTTTATAAAGTCTCATATAAATCAAATAAGAAAGGTATTGTTTATAAAGTCTCATATAAATCAAATAAGAAAGGTATTGTTTATAAAGTCTCATATAAATCAAATAAGAAAGGTATTGTTTATAAAGTCTCATATAAATCAAATAAGAAAGGTATTGTTTATAAAGTCTCATATAAATCAAATAAGAAAGGTATTGTTTATAAAGTCTCATATAAATCAAATAAGAAAGGTATTGTTTATAAAGTCTCATATAAATCAAATAAGAAAGGTATTGTTTATAAAGTCTCATATAAATCAAATAAGAAAGGTATTGTTTATAAAGTCTCATATAAATCAAATAAGAAAGGTATTGTTTATAAAGTCTCATATAAATCAAATAAGAAAGGTATTGTTTATAAAGTCTCATATAAATCAAATAAGAAAGGTATTGTTTATAAAGTCTCATATAAATCAAATAAGAAAGGTATTGTTTATAAAGTCTCATATAAATCAAATAAGAAAGGTATTGTTTATAAAGTCTCATATAAATCAAATAAGAAAGGTATTGTTTATAAAGTCTCATATAAATCAAATAAGAAAGGTATTGTTTATAAAGTCTCATATAAATCAAATAAGAAAGGTATTGTTTATAAAGTCTCATATAAATCAAATAAGAAAGGTATTGTTTATAAAGTCTCATATAAATCAAATAAGAAAGGTATTGTTTATAAAGTCTCATATAAATCAAATAAGAAAGGTATTGTTTATAAAGTCTCATATAAATCAAATAAGAAAGGTATTGTTTATAAAGTCTCATATAAATCAAATAAGAAAGGTATTGTTTATAAAGTCTCATATAAATCAAATAAGAAAGGTATTGTTTATAAAGTCTCATATAAATCAAATAAGAAAGGTATTGTTTATAAAGTCTCATATAAATCAAATAAGAAAGGTATTGTTTATAAAGTCTCATATAAATCAAATAAGAAAGGTATTGTTTATAAAGTCTCATATAAGTCAAATAAGAAAGGTATTGTTTATAAAGTCTCATATAAATCAAATAAGAAAGTTATTGTTTATAAAGTCTCATATAAATCAAATAAGAAAGGTATTGTTTATAAAGTCTCATATAAATCAAATAAGAAAGGTATTGTTTATAAAGTCTCATATAAATCAAATAAGAAAGGTATTGTTTATAAAGTCTCATATAAATCAAATAAGAAAGGTATTGTTTATAAAGTCTCATATAAAGACTGTTAAAAGTCTTATTTTGGACAATCGAGGAAACATTTGGAGACAAGGGTCTTACAACATAGCGTTAGAACATAGCGTTAGGACATCCCAACATAGCGTTAGGACATAGCGTTAGGACATCCCAACATAGCGTTAGAACATAGCGTTAGGACATCCCAACATAGCGTTAGAACATGGTGTTAGGACATCCCAACATAGCGTTAGGACATAGCGTTAGGACATCCCAACATAGCGTTAGGACATCCCAACATAGCGTTAGAACATGGCGTTAGGACATCCCAACATAGCGTTAGGACATAGCGTTAGGACATCCCAACATAGCGTTAGGACATAGCGTTAGGACATCCCAACATAGCGTTAGAACATAGCGTTAGGACATCCCAACATAGCGTTAGAACATAGCGTTAGGACATCCCAACATAGCGTTAGAACATAGCGTTAGGACATCCCAACATAGCGTTAGAACATAACGTTAGGACATCCCAACATAGCGTTAGAACATGGCGTTAGGACATCCCAACATAGCGTTAGGACATAGCGTTAGGACATCCCAACATAGCGTTAGGACATAGCGTTAGGACATCCCAACATAGCGTTAGAACATAGCGTTAGGACATCCCAACATAGCGTTAGAACATAGCGTTAGGACATCCCAACATAGCGTTAGAACATAGCGTTAGGACATCCCAACATAGCGTTAGGACATAGCGTTAGGACATCCCAACATAGCGTTAGAACATAGCGTTAGGACATCCCAACAGAGCGTTAGAACATGGCGTTAGGACATCCCAACATAGCGTTAGAACATGGTGTTAGGACATCCCAACAGAGCGTTAGGACATAGCGTTAGGATATCCCAACATAGCGTTAGGACATAGCGTTAGGACATCCCAACAGAGCGTTAGGACATAGCGTTAGGACATCCCAACAGAGCGTTAGGACATAGCGTTAGGACATCCCAACATAGTGTTAGAACATAGCGTTAGGACATCCCAACAGAGCGTTAGGACATAGCGTTAGGACATCCCAACAGAAAGTTAGAACATGGCGTTAGGACATCCCAACATAGTGTTAGAACATAGCGTTAGGACATCCCAACATAGTGTTAGAACATGGCGTTAGGACATCCCAACATAGCGTTAGGACATAGCGTTAGGACATCCCAACAGAGCGTTAGAACATGGCGTTAGGACATCCCAACAGAGCAACGGCTTATTTCAACATAAAGCTGACTTTGATCATCATATCGATTGGGAAGGAGCTAAAACCATAGGTCACATAATAAGCACCCACCTGCACTCCACGGGATTAATGAAGCCCCGCGTCACCGCAATCTCTGTGCTTTTAAGGACCTCCAACTCTGTCTGAGTATGTATTAAACAAAAGTACTCACCGTTTTCATTATTTTCATGATTGTTGCATATATATATATATATATACGAATAAACTGCATATGAACGCGCACCTTCATAGAACATGCAAACCTCCAACAGCCAGGATCGAACCTGGGACCCCTGTGCCACAGGCGGGAAGGCTACCGCTAGGCTATGGGCCTGCCTAATAGGAAATAACTATTCGAATATTAAGTGCTCGAATACCCTTCGCCTCATGTTGGTGAGCAACGGGGTCTACACCGGTTATTTACCAACAGGGTATTCGAGTACATAGTATTCGAATAGTTATTTCCTATTAGCCAGGCCCATAGCCTAGCGGTATGCTTCCCGCCTGAGGCACAAGGGTCCCGGGTTCGATCCTGGCTATTGGAGGTTTGTATGCTGTATATATGTATATATACATATTTCTTTTTTTCATACTATACGCCATTTCCCGCGTTAGCGAGGTAGCGTTAAGAACAGAGGACTAAGCCTTTGAGGGGATATCCTCACTTGGCCGCCTTCTCTCTTCCTTCTTTTGGAAAACTGAAAACGAGAGGGAAGGATTTCCAGCCCCCCGCTTCCCTCCATTTTAGTCGTCTTCTACGACGCGAAGGGAATACGTGTGAGGTATTCTTTCTCCCCTATCTACAGGGATGATATATATATATATACACATGTATATGTTGTTTTTTTTTTAATTTTCCAAAAGAAGGAACAGAGAATTGGGCCAGGTGAGGATATTCCCTCAAAGGCCCAGTCCTCTGTTCTTAAAGCTACCTCGCTAACGCGGGAAATGGCGAATAGTTTGAAAAAAAGAAAAGAAAGAAAATATATATATATATATATATATATATATATATATATATATATATATATATATATATATATATATATATATTCCTATGAGTCCACGGGGAAAATGAAACACGATAGGTCCCCAAGTGCACTTTCGTGTAACAATCATATATGGAGAAGTATATGAAAGAAATATAACATGAAGTTGAAATACAACGAAGAGACGTAACTAGGACGTCATTTGGTAAACAAATGATTGTCCAAGACGGACAACGAGCGTATCATAAACTTATTCTGTTAATTGTTTACAAATTCTATCAACAAGAAATTTATCCAATTTGTACAGACCCCTCACTAATATTAAGGTTATATTTTTTTGTGTATTTGATAACAGAAGATTCATTGATATTTCTCGTGGTACTGGAGTTATAATTGATAACCGAGATGGCATTACTCCTGTCAATACAATGATCATAGTTTTTAACGTGATTAAACAAGTCTCCGTCCAGAAACTATGGAAAGCAGCAGCCAAACGAGTGCCAAGGGTCAAAACCGTGAGTGTGAGGACACATGCAGACAATTCATGAGAACAATAGCCAAAGTAATACATGTAGAGTAGAAAGAGAGCAGCAGCATCACAGCTCACGGACTGGAGAGGGGTGAAGAGAGGTGATGCCAAAAGAACTGATAAAACGGAAGGATTTGATTCCAAATAGTTAATAAAAAGCCACGTATAATTTTCATATTTCTGTTTTGAATTAATACTGTCTTTTTCATGTTCATCTTTTATCACAGATTTGATATCTAGAAATAATGATTCACACAAAACAGAAATAAATACCATCTTACCCATACCAACCCCACCATAATTACCCAGAGCACTCCTGTTGCCTCCCTACACTGATTATTTATGCCCATGCAACTACCCTGTGCGCTCACGTCATAACACACGGCGATGAAAGCCATGATGGATGGTAGCTACAAGGATTTGCCTGGCATTTTCCTTGAATTTATTTGTGGAAATGGCATTTGTGCATCATCATTTGTTGTCGGTAGAGAGAATATCATTAATGCAGATTTACAGACGAGTAGGAACGGTCGTAATCCCTCATTATATTGAATTTTCACTAATTTCTTACAAAATTCTGCTCCTCCGCTGTATCTCTGAGGTCTTGTGGCATTTGCGTAGGGTACAAATTTCTCCGTTCGTCATCCAAGCGATGTATATTTCCTTGATATATGCTGGGTATAGCTTCCCCCAAGTCATACTGTGAGGATATAGCCATCCTGGACCTAACAACCTAAAACCATTTTTGCTGACAAAGAACACGTTCATCATAGTTCAGAACAGAACAGTATGGTGTTCATCGACGTGTTGCATGTGTCACTGCCTACCCATAATCGCGCTTATGTCTGCTTTCTTCTATACATTTCAAAATATTGTATATGCCAAGTATACATTGAGAATTAGATAGAATCCTCTTATGTATAATTCCTGTTAACATATGATTACGTCTTTCCTAGTAAAATTGGCACAATCAAGAAGTGAAGAATTTTTTTCCGCATTAATATAGCGTGCGGTCCGGACACACCGACCGACGGCGATGTGATGGTGTGCTGCACCGGTACACGAAACTCCTCCAAAATGACAGCCTTGATGTGAGGCTAGTGTCGTTTCACTAGGTGCAGTTAGCGAAATGAATGTCTTCTCTGTTTCGTCAGAAGAATACATTTCACGAAATGA
The DNA here is from genome assembly GCF_036320965.1 of Panulirus ornatus. Classification (NCBI taxonomy): domain Eukaryota; kingdom Metazoa; phylum Arthropoda; class Malacostraca; order Decapoda; family Palinuridae; genus Panulirus; species Panulirus ornatus. The sequence continues at coordinate 51,491,222 of NC_092226.1, forward strand.
AAGACTCATCACAGCTACATCAAGTCAGTAGGAATGTACGCTAAGCGAGAGAGTGAAGCGCCGTACGAGATGTGCGCCGGATTCGAAGTTGTTTTGAAACTGTGTAATTTCCTGACGTTTTGCAACTGTGAATTAGCCAAACATAGTTGTAACACTGGCGACTCATTGCCGGTATCGAATCTTACCATCAAGCTTTTCGTAAACTGACCATCAACTGACCCAGGCACCAGGAACACCAACTGACCCCTAGTCCCCTAGTGACCTAATATGTAGGTCATTACAAGTAATGCCTGTGACCAGACCACAGCCAGTATGGAAAGAACAAGAAGCATCAAGCAGGAAACAGTGAAGGAAATGAGAAGAGCGATAATATCTCTGTATACTTCCTACCATTATAATCGTTGAAGCTGGTAACCAGTACTGGTCCACGGTTCCCTAGTCTCGCCAACTGTTCATGTGATTCACACATGCGTGTGTCGGATGGCTCAGCTTTTTTGCGACAGAGTCACCAAATCTTGTTATGATACTGTGTTCGGTTGACTGTTCAAGGTAACTATGGTGTAGGGTCATTATATGGTTAGCCATTGTGCAGGGGGTAGGTCCTTGTTGAGTCATACACTGCCAGATTAATCAAATATGAATTTCCAATATATTGTCAACCAACTGGAGTCACCCATAATCAACTATATCCAGTTCAACTGGTGTTGGGGTAATTCTAAGGTCAAATGTTGGGGTAAGACGGGCGGGCAAGCTACTTAGGGTAAGCCATTGTGAGAATCAAGTACTGAGGAAGGAACTTGTATGGGATCACCGTGGAATCAACCAGTCTACGTGTCTGTTAGTGTGACAATCAGCCAGCATGACGTTATCTGATCGACCTCTTTAAGATTAAAGTTTCAAGTGGTCGGGTTGAGTAGGGTCACCGTGGATGAGATCAATAGTGTTGGGTTAGACAGTTCTGAGGTCAAATATCGTGTGACTGGCTATTATGGATACCTGTGTGGATTCAAATGTACAGGCCAGTTAGTTTGTGATCAGCCAATTTGAAGTTTATCTGCCTTTATGTCATGTAATGTGGGATGGTTTTGTGATTATTTGCACGGAGTCAATCAAAATGGAGGAGGTGGCTCGTAAATCAAACAGTGAAGGCTAAGTTAATTAGTGAGGTTCGATTTATTCGGTTGGTAGTGAAACTTTGTATTCTTGTACTGAATTTTGATCCAGCAATATCTTGATAAAGTGTTCTCCATATTGAATACATGTCCAGGGGTTGTAATGAGCAGCTTTGTCACTTTAGAATCGTGAATCACTTTTCTCATCGAACTTCAAGGCTCATTCAGAATTTCGTGGCTCGTTGATAAACCATTTCCTGATGACTTTGACCTGCGTGAGATGCCTCAGTCGACATAGAAACAAAGTATTGGATTCATAAGTCGCAAGCCCAAATCTTCCTCAGGGAAATAACACGCAGACGCAGTGCTTACATTCTAAGAACAAACTGCTCCTCTATTCCGCTAATTTCCAGATCTGATAATGACGCGTACTTCCTCTTCACTTATCTTAGAACAGGCTAGTGTGAGTTCCAATCTCGTCATGTTGCTGATAGACAGTTTCTTATATATTCAGTCTCGTGCATGATATTCATATTTTCTTATTTATTCATTTATTTACTAAATGTAGTTCTGAAAAAAGTGTGTAGGTGAATGGAACATTAAGCTTTCACAAAGTTGAGCAAAATTACCTGTCAAGTACTTTTTTTCATAAGAGCTGTCAACATATATTACAATGTTTTACTGAAAGTAGAAGCTGAAAGCAAAATCATAGACAAGTTTGAAAACAGACTTGGTAAATACTTCACTATTGATTGTGGAACTGACGTGTTTTTTTGCTTTATATAGTTATATGGTTAAAAGACAATTTTTCGTAAGTCAAGTTTTGTTTTTCAACTCTCTCTTGCATTCGCTCTGTTTCTCATCTCATCCTCCTTCACAAACAGGCTCGAAAAGACCCACAGTGGTCTGTTACAGTTTGCATTCCCTTCTATTTCTTTGTGAAAGTTGAATCCTGACGAGAGTTGTTGACCAGTGTATCACAACGTCATACCTTATTAAACTGTTGGCTCAGACTTCCTGCTGCTGTTTGACAAATACTCTCGCGATGAATTATGCACACCTTATAAAACTGACAAAAATGAACAAGAAAATTATTTCTGAAAGACATTTGTGTCCATGTGTCCACTCAGCCCTTCCTCCCTTACTGTAATTTATCCCGGATGTCCAATAGAGTCTTCGTTTCCCTGCTGCTGCTTTCAGTAGCACTGGGGTAAAGCTGGGTAACTGACACTGACCTTGATCGCCCTCACTCGTGCCAGCCGACCCTCCAGGTGTCCAACAGGGTCATATCTCAGGACCTGGTGAAGAGATGGCCTCATTCACGCTCTCTTGTGAACCTTATTCGGTCTTGTCTCTCCAAGCAAACTGGTTCTCTCTTGGTCCACACATACCATCATCCGCTGTCCCCCATCCCATAGGAAATGATGGAAAGCATGATGGTTCCTTGTGGCCCTCACGAACCATCATCAGGTGTCACTCCTCCCATAGGAAATAATGGGAACTATCATCAGCTCCCTCCCTTCCTGTGCTAATGATGTGAGGAACAGTGGTTCCTCATGGCCCTGCACGAGCCGACGTCAGTCGTGTCGCCTCCAGTGCTAATGACGAGGCGATGCCTTGGGTTACCTCATTAAGCACCGTTTCTGAGGGCCGCGACCCGCTGTAATTGACGATAATTATGCGTCAGGGGCCAGTGTCACTAGGAGGAAACATCATTTTCCTGCGCTTCCTACATTTGAACGTCAAGACGACTGTGCACATCTTATCACAATTTCTCATTCCCCGCATCTATCACATTTACTTGCAACACCCCGTCATTGATCTGTTCTATGGTTATAATATCATGTATTTCCACACCCTTTTCAAACGAATTCGAACCTTTTTTAAACGCTAAGTAGAGCGGCTTAATTGGACGAAAAACACGGTAGTGATCCGAATCACTTTCACCCGTGAGAATGAAACAGAACGACGCGGGAGGAACAGTTGTGCCGTCGGTCAATAGATGGCGCTCGCGTCGTGGTGTCTAGAGTGGCGCCTCCTATGATAACACTGGGAAGTTGGGACTTGAATATAAAAGATAGAAAATAAAAAGCATATTGCAGCTTTTCATATTATCAGATTACATAAACGTACATATTCCTGCGCTATTTTTATGATGATTTTTTATACTTTTAGATATCTAAAACTCTATTTTACAAATAATGGCACTCTAAATTTCCCAGTGACGCAAGATCACAAAACAAACACGCTCTTCATTTTGATTAATCAGAATCAGACTTTAATTAAAAGTTGTAAACATGGCGAATATGAGGCTGATGGTGTCAAATATCAGGACATGTTTACAAATGTTAAATATTGACACACACACTTACCAATGTGGCGAGCGTTACGGCAGTATTGTCATGTGATAGTGTTGGCAGGTTTGTCAACCTGGCTGACCAATACCTCACTGAGGCCTCGCTATATATTGGCTGCACTGCCTCTCTCTCAGTGTGGTATAGGCCAGCGTTCTATAATGTTGCACTGGACGTTTGACTGCAAATGATGCATCTATCACATTCTTTATTGCACCGAAACATAATTAATTTGTTTCATTGTTTATCAGAGCGATGTTATTACTGCATTAGAATTTCGACCAGTGGTCTTATTTTTCATTCACCTCGCTTATTATTGTTATGGTTAAAACAAAAGCACGTGAAAATATTTTTGAAAAAACAAGTAACCATCGGTGCATATCTATTGTTTTGTCTGACTTCGGAAATATCAACACCTGTTGGGGAGTCGACACAATCGCGTCGACTCCATAACATTATACATTTCCAACATAGTTCATTCGTGTAGCGCCGAATCATTCGTGTAGCGGCGTACCATTCGTGTAGCTGCGAATCATTCGTGTAGTGGCGTATCATTCGTGTAATGGCGTATCATTCGTACAGTGTCATATCATTCGTGTAGCTGCGAATCATTCGTGTAGTGCCCCATCATTCGTGTGACGGCGTATCATTTCAACATATGTACCATTAACGGACGGCAACCTGACCCGCTCGGCTGGTAGCCTACGGCCATGGAGTCCGCATCTCCTCTCACTGGGGGGAATGAAGCTGGCTGCCGCCTGAATAGGGGTCGCCTGGAAGAGGAAGGTCACCTAAAGAGGTCACCTGGAAGAGGAGGATCACCTGGAGGAGAGAGGTCATCTGGAGGAGGGTCATCTAGGGAGGAATAACTGCTAGGGGAGGAGGGAGTGGCGTATAGGAGGGACGCTCTCAGCAGGGCCAAATGGATTGGCACCCACGACAGGATTTTTCGCCTGGGGAAGGGCTAACGCGTGGCGCTCACCACTAGAATTGACTGACGTTCTTTGTTAAACCCCCACCTTCCCCATAACCACCACCACATGCCAGCACCATCACCACACGCCAGCACCATCACCACGAGCCAGCACCGCCACCACACGCCAGCACCACCACCACACGCCAGCACCGCCACCACACGCCAGCACCGCCACCACACGCCAGCACCACCACCACACGCCAGCACCGCCACCACACGCCAGCACCACCACCACACGCCAGCACCACCACCACACGCCAGCACCACCACCACACGCTAGCACCACCACCACGCGCCAGCACCGCCACCACACGCCAGCACCACCACCACACGCTAGCACCACCACCACACGCCAGCACCGCCACCACACGCCAGCATCGCCACCACACGCCAGCACCACCGTCACACGCCAGCACCGCCACCACACGCCAGCACCACTACCACCCGCCAGCACCGCCACCACACGCCAGCACCACCACCACACGCCAGCAGCACCACCACGCGACAGCACCGCCACCACACGCCAGCACCACTAACACCCGCCAGCACCACCACCACACGCCAGCACCACCACCACACGCCAGCACCACCACCACGCGCCAGCAACTCTACCACGCGCAAGCACCACCACCGCTCATCTGGCTCAGTGTTCCATACTGATACGCTCCGTAGCCAGACAGGTACAGTAGTTAAATGTTGTCAGTTAATTCGGTACTCTTGCTAATCTCTCATTTGAAGGTGATGACCTCTGTTATATGCAGCAAGTCACTGGCTACAGCACTAAGCAGCCTCTCCATTTTCCTGGCAGGAAATTCATGTGTGGTGTGAGGTGGTTTGATCGAGTAAGTAACGTAAGGGTAAGAGAGATGTGTGGAAATAAAAAGAGCGTGGTTGAGAGAGCAGAAGAGGGTGTTTTGAAATGGTTTGGGCACATGGAGAGAATGAGTGAGGAGAGATTGACCAAGAGGATATATGTGTCGGAGGTGGAGGGAACAAGGAGAAGAGGGAGACCAAATTGGAGGTGGAAAGATGGAGTGAAAAAGATTTTGTGTGATCGGGGCCTGAACATGCAGGAGGGTGAAAGGAGGGCAAGAAATAGAGTGAATTGGAGTCATGTGGTATACAGGGGTTGACGTGCTGTCAGTGGATTGAAGCAAGGCATGTGAAGCGTCTGGGGTAAACCATGGAAAGCTGTGTAGGTATGTATATTTGCGTGTGTGGACGTGTGTATGTACATGTGTATGGGGGGGGGGTTGGGCCATTTCTTTCGTCTGTTTCCTTGCGCTACCTCGCAAACGCGGGAGACGGCGACAAAGTATAAAAAAAAAAAAAAAAAAAAAATATATATATACGTGTTTTATTTAGATTTTCCAGGTTTTCTTTCTCTCTAATTGTGAGGGTTTTAATCCCAGGATGTTTGATATCTGGCCCACCATTGGCTGCTTCGAATATACAGTCATCTTCCTCATCTTTCCAGGCTTCTTAGCTGGAGTTATGTCAGTCTCCCATGGTTGCGCAGATGATCCATTCCCTCTGTAGTATTAGTGAAGTGTTTCTGAACTCTCCAAGGTTTATTGATTTCATCTTGATTGTCCAATGACTATATAATACAGAAACATTCAATTTTGCTTCCGATGTACACAAGGAGCATTTTCATGGTCAGCTTCTCGTCTCTCGTAAAGTTCTAATTATCATGCCACTATTATTTAACACGCCAATATCATCTTTCTAATGTGAACATTAGATTTTAGTTTCTCGTATATGATGATGATTTCTTTGTCCTTGATGTTTGCTTTGCTTTCTGTTGCCATCGCGGTTGGGCCCTTTTTTGTGCGTTCCATGACGTATTAACTCAATATATATATATATATATATATATATATATATATATATATATATATATATATATATATCCCATTAGCTCCTATTCTAGCCATTTCGTGATTAGGTTAAGGTCGTTTCTGCATTTCCCTTACTTCGGCTATCCTCGGATCCTGCCATTCTATTTACTCTGGTATCTCTCACAAAGCATCTTTCGACGTTTTTGCAGACTTCACTGTCTGTGTCCGCAGTGTTTATAAGAAGGAGAGCCAATGTTGACACCGTTCCTTGCAACACACCTGACATATTAATTCTATGTGAATCCAATGGCTACTCTATTGAATTTTCTATTACATAAAAACTGTATGATCCCTCATCCTATGTTTCCCTGGATGTTCTGTTTGGCTATATAAGTCTAGTTGGATTCTGTGATTATCTTTGTCTAAAACCTTTACAGAGTCCATAAAGGCCACACCCGTTCTTTTCTTTCCTCCATCAGAGGTTCATAGATGGTAGATGGAGTGCGCTGAGGGTTGTTGAGTTTGTCGTGCTTCCCCCCCATCATAGATCCATGTTGTTCTACTTGTGTATAGTTGCTTTTCAGCAAGTGTTCCATTATATGTTATTTCATCACTCGTTCAAAGACTTTTATCATGAGTTATCAAGCTGACTGGCTCAGGCTTTACTCAGTAGTTTAGAACATCCTTTATATCATGGCGTAGAATGAGTTACTTTGTGGCTCTCTGCTAATGTGACTTCGTCCAGACTCTGACTCGTTAATAACATCGTCGGTCTTCTTCAGGCAGATGGTTTGGATTCCATTAGGACTGGATGCTGAGCTTTCTTCAAGTCAAACAATTTCTGTCATCCTAATGTCTGTTAGTCAGTCTCATCAATTTCGATGACGTAGTCCTTCATTATTTTTTCTCTTTTTTGTTTGCTTGTATATTTTTGTTTGTTTGTAGTAGATGAATGCAGACTTGTGTTGATCTGTCGACATCTTGCATGTTTTTGGGAATACATATTTTTCCCCACTTACTGGGTCCTGTCACAGATTTTTTGTTCTGTTAACACTTTGGGTTAACACTTTTTTTGTTTTACTTTCTTTTCCATCATTCTCTGTCCTACGGTATGGAATTTCATTATTTCTTGGTCCGGCCTTTCATATGTTTTCCCCTGAGCCAATCTCTTCCCTGATTGCTCGTTGCAAGTATATTCTTTTTCCATTCTCTTCTGATCATCCATTGCTTTCTGTTTTTTTTCTTGTATTTTCTTTTTCTCACTATTTCGTTTTTGCTTTCTATCATCAATCTACAATATATTTCATCATCTTGTTGAATGTTGTGTTGATGCCTGGGTTGTATTTGACAACGAGAAGAATTGTATCTTCAGGAGGAAAGGACTTTTAGAGGAGCGTCACCTGTGGGAGGGTCACCTGGAGGAGGACCGCCTGTGGGAGAGTCACCTGGAGGAGGACCACCTGTGGGAAAGTCACCTGGAAGAGGGCGATCTGTGGGAGGGTCACTGGAGGAGGACCGCCTGTGGGAGGGTCACCTGGAGGAGGGCCACCTGTGGGAGAGTCACCTGGAAGAGGGCAATCTGTGGGAGAGTCACCTGGAGGAGGACCACCTGTGGGAGAGTCACCTGGAGGAGGACCACCTGTGGGAGGGTCACCTGGAGGAGGGCCACCTGTGGGAGAGTCACCTGGAAGAGGGCAATCTGTGGGAGGGTCACTGGAGGAGGACCGCCTGTGGGAGGGTCACCTGGAGGAGGGCCACCTGTGGGAGAGTCACCTGGAAGAGGGCAATCTGTGGGAGGGTCACTGGAGGAGGACCGCCTGTGGGAGGGTCACCTGGAGGAGGACCGCCTGTGGGAGGGTCACCTGGAAGAGGGCAATCTGTGGGAGGGTCACTGGAGGAGGACCGCCTGTGGGAGGGTCACCTGGAGTAGGGCCACCTGTGGGAGGGTCACCTGGAAGAGGGCAATCTGTGGGAGGGTCACTGGAGGAGGACCGCCTGTGGGAGGGTCACCTGGAGGAGGACCGCCTGTGGGAGGGTCACCTGGAAGAGGGCAATCTGTGGGAGGGTCACTGGAGGAGGACCGCCTGTGGGAGGGTCACCTGGAGTAGGGCCACCTGTGGGAGGGTCACCTGGAAGAGGGCAATCTGTGGGAGGGTCACCTGGAGGAGGACCAACTGTGGGAGGGTCACCTGGAAGAGGGCAATCTGTGGGAGGGTCACCTGGAGGAGGGCCGCCTGTGGGAGGGTCACCTGGAAGAGGGCATCTGTGGGAGGGTCACTGGAGAGGCACCGCTGTGGGAGGGTCACCTGGAGGAGGGCCACCTGTGGGAGGGTCACCTGGAAGAGGGCAATCTGTGGGAGGGTCACCTGGAGGAGGGCCACCTGTGGGAGGGTCACCTGGAAGAGGGCAATCTGTGGGAGGGTCACTGGAGGAGGACCGCCTGTGGGAGGGTCACCTGGAAGAGGGCAATCTGTGGGAGGGTCACCTGGAAGAGGGCAATCTGTGGGAGGGTCACCTGGAGTAGGGCCACCTGTGGGAGAGTCACCTGGAAGAGGGCAATCTGTGGGAGGGTCACCTGGAGTAGGGCCACCTGTGGGAGAGTCACCTGGAAGAGGGCAATCTGTGGGAGGGTCACCTGGAAGAGGGCAATCTGTGGGAGGGTCACCTGGAAGAGGGCAATCTGTGGGAGGGTCACCTGGAAGAGGGCAATCTGTGGGAGGGTCACCTGGAGGAGGACCACCTGTGGGAGGGTCACCTGGAGTAGGGCCACCTGTGGGAGAGTCACCTGGAGGAGGACCACCTGTGGGAGAGTCACCTGGAAGAGGGCAATCTGTGGGAGGGTCACCTGGAGGAGGACCACCTGTGGGAGGGTCACCTGGAAGAGGGCAATCTGTGGGAGGGTCACCTGGAAGAGGGCAATCTGTGGGAGGGTCACCTGGAAGAGGGCAATCTGTGGGAGGGTCACCTGGAAGAGGGCAATCTGTGGGAGGGTCACCTGGAAGAGGGCAATCTGTGGGAGGGTCACCTGGAAGAGGGCAATCTGTGGGAGGGTCACCTGGAAGAGGGCAATCTGTGGGAGGGTCACCTGGAAGAGGGCAATCTGTGGGAGGGTCACCTGGAGTAGGGCCACCTGTGGGAGAGTCACCTGGAAGAGGGCAATCTGTGGGAGGGTCACCTGGAGGAGGACCACCTGTGGGAGGGTCACCTGGAGTAGGGCCACCTGTGGGAGAGTCACCTGGAAGAGGGCAATCTGTGGGAGGGTCACCTGGAGGAGGACCAACTGTGGGAGGGTCACCTGGAAGAGGGCAATCTGTGGGAGGGTCACCTGGAGTAGGGCCACCTGTGGGAGAGTCACCTGGAAGAGGGCAATCTGTGGGAGGGTCACCTGGAAGAGGGCAATCTGTGGGAGGGTCACCTGGAAGAGGGCAATCTGTGGGAGGGTCACCTGGAGTAGGGCCACCTGTGGGAGAGTCACCTGGAAGAGGGCAATCTGTGGGAGGGTCACCTGGAGTAGGGCCACCTGTGGGAGAGTCACCTGGAGGAGGACCACCTGTGGGAGGGTCACCTGGAGGAGGACCACCTGTGGGAGGGTCACCTGGAGTAGGGCCACCTGTGGGAGAGTCACCTGGAAGAGGGCAATCTGTGGGAGGGTCACTGGAGGAGGACCGCCTGTGGGAGGGTCACCTGGAGTAGGGCCACCTGTGGGAGGGTCACCTGGAGGAGGACCACCTGTGGGAGGGTCACCTGGAAGAGGGCAATCTGTGGGAGGGTCACCTGGAGGAGGACCACCTGTGGGAGGTCACCTGGAGGAGGACCACCTGTGGGAGGGTCACTGGAGGAGGACCGCCTGTGGGAGGGTCACTGGAGGAGGACCGCCTGTGGGAGGGTCACCTGGAGTAGGGCCACCTGTGGGAGAGTCACCTGGAAGAGGGCAATCTGTGGGAGGGTCACCTGGAAGAGGGCAATCTGTGGGAGGGTCACCTGGAGGAGGGCCACCTGTGGGAGAGTCACCTGGAAGAGGGCAATCTGTGGGAGGGTCACCTGGAGGAGGACCACCTGTGGGAGGGTCACCTGGAGTAGGGCCACCTGTGGGAGAGTCACCTGGAAGAGGGCAATCTGTGGGAGGGTCACCTGGAGTAGGGCCACCTGTGGGAGAGTCACCTGGAAGAGGGCAATCTGTGGGAGGGTCACCTGGAAGAGGGCAATCTGTGGGAGGGTCACCTGGAAGAGGGCAATCTGTGGGAGGGTCACCTGGAGTAGGGCCACCTGTGGGAGAGTCACCTGGAGGAGGGCCACCTGTGGGAGAGTCACCTGGAAGAGGGCAATCTGTGGGAGGGTCACCTGGAGGAGGGCCACCTGTGGGAGAGTCACCTGGAAGAGGGCAATCTGTGGGAGGGTCACCTGGAAGAGGGCAATCTGTGGGAGGGTCACCTGGAGTAGGGCCACCTGTGGGAGGGTCACCTGGAGGAGGACCACCTGTGGGAGGTCACCTGGAGGAGGGCCACCTGTGGGAGAGTCACCTGGAAGAGGGCAATCTGTGGGAGGGTCACCTGGAGGAGGACCACCTGTGGGAGGTCACCTGGAGGAGGACCACCTGTGGGAGGGTCACCTGGAGTAGGGCCACCTGTGGGAGAGTCACCTGGAAGAGGGCAATCTGTGGGAGGGTCACCTGGAAGAGGGCAATCTGTGGGAGGGTCACCTGGAAGAGGGCAATCTGTGGGAGGGTCACCTGGAGTAGGGCCACCTGTGGGAGGGTCACCTGGAGTAGGGCCACCTGTGGGAGAGTCACCTGGAAGAGGGCAATCTGTGGGAGGGTCACCTGGAAGAGGGCAATCTGTGGGAGGGTCACCTGGAGTAGGGCCACCTGTGGGAGAGTCACCTGGAAGAGGGCAATCTGTGGGAGGGTCACCTGGAGTAGGGCCACCTGTGGGAGAGTCACCTGGAAGAGGGCAATCTGTGGGAGGGTCACCTGGAGGAGGACCACCTGTGGGAGGGTCACCTGGAGGAGGACCACCTGTGGGAGGGTCACCTGGAGTAGGGCCACCTGTGGGAGGGTCACCTGGAGGAGGACCACCTGTGGGAGGGTCACCTGGAGGACCCCCCCACCCTATGATTCACTTCCGCTTCCATGGTTCCATCCGCTGCCAGATCCACTCCCAGATATCTAAAACACTTCACTTCCTCCAGGTTTTCTCCATTCAAACTTACCTCCCAATTGACTTGACCCTCAACCCTACTGTACCTAATAACCTTGCTCTTATTCACATTTACTCTTAACTTTCTTCTTTCGCACACTTTACCAAACTCAATCACCAGCTTCTGCAGTTTCTCACATGAATCAGCCACCAGCGCTGTATCATCAGCGAACAACAACTAACTCACTTCCCAAGCTCTCTCATCCACAACAGACTTCATACTTGCCCCTCTTTCCAAAACTCTTGCATTCACCTCCCTAACAACCCCATCCATAAACAAATTAAACAACCATGGAGACATCACACACCCCTGCCGCAAACCTACATTCACTGAGAACCAATCACTTTCCTCTCTTCCTACACGTACACATGCCTTACATCCTCGATAAAAACTTTTCACTGCTTCTAACAACTATAACAATATGAACATATATATATATATATATATATATATATATATATATAGAAAGAGAGAGAGAGAGAGAGAGAGAGAGAGAAGAGAGAGAGAGAGAGAGAGAGAGAGAGAGAGAGAGAGAGAGAGAGAGAGAGAGAGAGAGAGAGAGAGAACATACAAGTATTCGAACAGGCATTTCCCAATTAGGGATGATCACAGCCTAGCATTTAGCGTTCCTGTCTACCACGCAAGGGCTCGGTTCGAGCCTGTCTGTTGTAGGTTTGTATGTATATGTGTATTTATTATTTTCATCAGAAAAATAAATGAATATAAAGACGAATATAAATAAGATATAAAACAAATATATATATATATATATATATATATATATATATATATATATATATATATATTTTTTTTTTTTTTTTTTTTTTTTTTTCATACTATTCGCCATTTCCCGCGATAGCGAGGTAGCGTTAAGAACAGAGGACTGGGTTTTTGAGGGAATACCTTCACCTGGCCCCCTTCGCTGTTCCTTCTTTTGGAAACTTAAAAAAAAAAAAAAAAAAAAAAAAAAAAAAAAATATATATATATATATATATATATATATATATATATATATATATATATATATATATATATATATATATATATATATATATATATATATTCATATTGCGTGTGTGGACGTGTGTATGTACATGTGTGTGGGCGTGGGTTGGGCCGTTTCTTTCGTCTGTTTCCTTGCGCTGCCTCGCAAATATATATATATATATATATATATATATATATATATATATATATATATATATATATATATATATATATATATATATATATATATACATATATGTGTGGTGTGAGGTGGTTTGATCGAGTAAGTAACGTAAGGGTGAGAGAGATGTGTGGAAATAAAAAGAGAGTGGTTGAGAGAGCAGAAGAGGGTGTTTTATAATGGTTTGGGCACATGGAGAGAATGAGTGAGGAAAGATTGACCAAGAGGATATATGTGTCGGAGGTGGAGGGAACGAGGAGAAGTGGGAGACCAAATTGGAGGTGGAAAGATGGAGTGAAAAAGATTTCGTGTGATCGGGGCCTGAACATGCAGGAGGGTGAAAGGAGGGCAAGGAATAGAGTGAATTGGATCGATGTGGTATACCGGGGCTGACGTGCTGTCAGTGGATTGAATCAGGGCATGTGAAGAGTCTGGGGAAAACCACGGAAAGCTGTGTAGGTATGTATATTTGCGTGTGTGGACGTATGTATATACATGTGTATTGGGGGTGGGTTGGGCCATTTCTTTCGTCTGTTTCCTTGCGCTACCTCGCAAACGCGGGAGACAGCGACAAAGCAAAAAAAAAAATATATATATATATATATATATATATATATATATATATATATATATATATATATATATATATATATATATATATATATATATATATCCCTGGGGATAGGGGACAAAGAATACTTCCCACGTATTCCTTGCGTGTCGTAAAAGGCGACTAAAAGGGGAGGGAGCGGGGGGCTGGAAATCCTCCCCTCTCGTTTTTTTTTTTTTTTTTTTTTTTTTTTTTTTTTTCCAAAAGAAGGAACAGAGAATTGGGCCAGGTGAGGGTATTCCCTCAAAGGCCCAGTCCTCTGTTCTTAACGCTACCTCGCTAATGCGGGAAATGGCGAACAGTTTGAAAGAAAAGAAAAGAAATATATATATATATATATATATATATATATATATATATATATATATATATATATATATATATATATATATTTTTTTTTTTTTTTTTTTTTTTTTATACTTTGTCGCTGTCTCCCGCGTTTGCGAGGTAGCGCAAGGAAACAGACGAAAGAAATGGCCCAACCCCCCCCATACACATGTACATACACACGTCCACACACGCAATATACATACCTACACAGCTTTCCATGGTTTACCCCAGACGCTTCACATGCCTTGATTCAATCCACTGACAGCACGTCAACCCCTGTATACCACATCGCTCCAATTCACTCTATTCCTTGCCCTCCTTTCACCCTCCTGCATGTTCAGGCCCCGATCACACAAAATCCTCTTCACTCCATCTTTCCACCTCCAATTTGGTCTCCCTCTTCTCCTCGTTCCCTCCACCTCCGACACATATATCCTCTTGGTCAATCTTTCCTCACTCATTCTCTCCATGTGCCCAAACCACTTCAAAACACCCTCTTCTGCTCTCTCAACCACGCTCTTTTTAT
>NC_092226.1:51507835-51560335 GCF_036320965.1 Panulirus ornatus
AGGCGACTAAAAGGGGAGGGAGAGGGTGGTTGGAAATCCTCCCCTCTCGTTTTTTTTTTCTTTTTAATTTTCCAAAAGAAGGAACAAAGAAGGGGGCCAAGTGAGGATATTCCCTCAAAGGCCCAGTTCTCTGTTCTTATCACTACCTCGCTAACGCGGGAAATGGCGAATAGTATGAAAAAGAAATATATGTGTTATGTGTGTGTGTGTGTGTGTGTGTGTGTGTGTGTGTGTGTGTGTGTGTGTGTGTGGGTGTGTGTGTGTTTGTGTGTTACCAGACTGAGCGTGTTTGAGGTTACAACCAGGGTGAAAAGTGTCCTTTGATGGAGTTGTTCCATCGTCACTGATGAAACGAGTTGTGTCGTCAAAGAGCTCGTGGGGTACATTTGGGAAGAGAGATAACAGGAGACCTGGGGGTACATAACGTGGTTATCTGTTTTGCTGGTCTAAAAACAGTGGCAGAAACAGCTACCAAAGTAGATGGCACTGCAAAGAAGTCCATCATTTCGCTGCTCTCAGTTGTAGCACAGATTTCAAGGTGCAGGAGTCCCATGAAAGGAGTCCTGAGGTTGCATTACAAGGTTTCATTAATTCATTACCCAATGACCCGTTTTGAACAGGATCCTGGGATTAACCCAGGTCCCCTTTTCAGGGGATCATGCAGTTCCAAAGCTGCGCTTCGCTCAGAAGCAAGGAGTCGATATTTGAAGGTACATTAAGTGATGATTCCCTGGACGAGACTGAACTGTCTTTCGTTAACTAACCAGTTTCTTATCATTCTTCTACACTTTCCTCACAGTGGTTTTCACAGGCAAATGAAAATTTCAATTGAAATTTCTAGTTTTCCATGTTTATACTTGGTAATATGGGACCTGTCGAGATACATAAATCATCAGCCAATAAGTTATGATACAAAATAAGAATACAACACAGTATAGTGGTAAGCACTGAACACATTCACAGTCGAGCAAACAATAACTTACAGCGGGAAGACACACTGGACACAGTTGCGTCCAAGATAAGGTCTTATTGGAGACTATGTATGGTGGTTCTTAAGGTAATAATACCTTGTGGTGATGGAGGTGGGGTGAGAGGGATCAGGCAACTGGAAACGGTTACGTTAAGTGAGGTCACGTGGGTTTCTCCAGCAGGTGTGCTGTTCCTGGTATCATGGTTACAGGTGTGCTGTTCCTGGTATCATGGTTACAGGTGTGCTGTTCCTGGTATCATGGTTACAGGTGTGCTGTTCCTGGTATCATGGTTACAGGTGTGCTGTTCCTGGTATCATGGTTACAGGTGTGCTGTTCCTGGTATCATGGTTTGGTTCTCGTGGTTTATGGACGTTGTTTGAGAAGAGTTTAGTGGTGTTCTGTCTTAGCTTGTAGTTTTGCTGTTGATAATAGGTTAGGGTCCACAGATGTAAATGGTTTATATTACGTGAAGTCGTGTTTTATCTTTGCAATACTTAATTATCTGGTGTTCATGGTGAGATGCTGTCGATACAGAGCGATGCTATGATATTTTCTCATATGTTATGTTCTTTTACTGATCCTTGATGTAGATACAAAGAGAGAGAGAGAGAGAGAGAGAGAGAGAGAGAGAGAGAGAGAGAGAGAGAGAGAGAGAGAGAGAGAGAGAGAGAGAGAGAGAGAGAGAGAGAAGGGGGGGCTTAGATCGTATTAAAGTAATGTTTCACTTACTGTACTGTACCAGTTTTCAGAGAGTGGTACACTCATTCTTTTAAATGCTTCTCTTAAAAGTTCAGAATGAGTATAAACCCTAAGATTCTTCTATGGGACTCCTGTAGCTTCAGGACTGCACCATAGCTGGTAGCCGGGAAATGATGAAGATCTTTGCAGTGATATGGTCTTCGACGAGATTGTATTCCTTTTCATCCACTGATGATGATACTACCTGCACAAAGGTGAGTTTTCACTCGCGACGTACCCTCATGCAGGCGGAGCCCGGCAACACCTGTCTATCTATCTATCCATCTATCTGCTGCGGTTCGTAGAAGGCGACTAAGGGGGTTAGATCTTCCCCTCTTATATTACTTTCCAAAAGAAGGAACAGAGGAAAGAGCCAAATGAGCATCTTTTATCCTCTAGGACTTAGTTACCTGTTCTGGATGTAGGAAAACGAGAACGTGTGAAAGAAAAATTAATCTATTAAACCCACTGGTCTGTAATATATCAAGATCTAATATCATGAACAATTTAGAGATAGTTGGCAAGCATAATAAGTTTTGCTGTGTAATCCTTGTTCACAAAAGTTCCGGTTAATGACTTATTAGAATATCTTGTAGTTGCCTTGGCTAATCTTGATTCACATACTTCAAGTTCTGTTTCTTGCATTGATAAAACTATGTATCATAGACCGTGTGTTTCACTTTAATGGAGAATTTTACTCTCAGATCATTGGTATGGCGATGGGTAACTCTCTCAAGTGATTTGTACGTGGATTTTTTTTAATTACTACGGGATATTTTCCCTCAAAGGCGATCTAGGTTTCGATATGTAGATGACGTTCTTTGTGTTTGGCCTAGAGTAAAGATTTACAAAGATTTCCCCTGTTTAGTACCTTCAGTCAAATTTACTGTGGAAGTCGAAAATATGTGCATGTTACCATTTTTAGGTTGCTCGATCTATAGGGTTAGAAGCATGTTTTTTCTTATATTCATTATTATTCAGCACATCAAAAAACTACACAATTATCATTCCGGTCAATGTTCTTTAGGCCACTACATCCAGAATTTAATGATGAACAATTTGAACAGATATATTCTATAGAGTACAAGTTAATGTATCCCTGATCTTTCACTGAAAAAAAATCTCAATCTGACAAACAAATCAAATAATGCAATTAACCCTAAAAAAACCCGTTCAATTCAAGACTTCTTTAGCTTTTACCGTTTAATGATAATTTTGCCTTAGTTAACAACCTACAGAGAGCTTTTGATGTAAATATAGCCATCAGCCATAGCAATACTATTAAGATTATTTCAATCAAAACGCCAGAAAATTCTGCGGGTTCTGTTCACAGAATATCTTGTAAAAACTGTAATATGTTTCATACTGGCCAAACTGGTAAGTATTTCTCTGTTTGATTTAAGACAAGACAAAAATTGCATAAGTACAGAACAAGGATAAAATACTTTTTCAATCATGTTAGAAAATTATTCCACAAATCTTCATAAAGGTAAACATTACTGAATTTCCCCTTATCAGATACACACAAAATTGTGGCAAGAATTCTAGTGATTGTCCTTATAAACTGGATAACTTTGTTGCATGCAAAGTTCTGTACACGGTACCCAACCTTAATAACAAAACAGATTTATGACAGGCACGATGCCAGACCCAAAAACCATAAATCACAAACATATGTACACCAATGGCATCTTATTTCCCTGTAAAAATCGTCCAAATGTATATATATGTATATATATATATATATATATATATATATATATATATATATATATATATATATATATATATATATATATATATATATACATTTGGACGATTTTTACAGGGAAACAATACAAATGAGTGGGAGATGTATAAAAGAAAGAGGCAGGAGGTCAAGAGAAAGGTGCAAGAGTTGAAAAAGACGTCAAATGAGAGTTGGGGTGAGAGATAATCATTAAGATTTAGGGAGAATAAAAAGATGTTTTGGAAGGAGGTAAATAAAGTGCGTAAGACAAGGGAACAAATGGGAACTTCAGTGAAGGGGGCAAATGGGGAGATGATAACAAGTAGTGGTGATGTGAGAAGGAGATGGAGTGAGTATTTTGAAGGTTTATTGAATGTGTTTGATGATAGAGTGGCAGATATAGGGTGTTTTGGTAGGTGGTGTGCAAAGTGAGGGGGTTAGGGAAAATTATTTGGTAACAGAGAAGAGGTAATAAAAGCTTTGCGGAAGATGAAAGCCGGCAAGGCAGCGGGTTTGGATGATATTGCAGTGGAATTTATTAAAAAAGGGGATAACTGTATTATTGACTGGTTGGTAAGGTTATTTAATGTATGTATGATTCATGGTGAGGTGAGTGAGGATTGGCGGAATGCTTGCATAGTGCCATTGTACAAAGGCAAAGGGGATAAGAGTGAGTGTTCAAATTACAGAGGTATAAGTTTGTTGAGTAACCCTGGTAAATTAAATAGGAGGTTATTGATTGAGAGGGTGAAGACATGTACAGAGCATCAGATTGGGGAAGAGCAGTGTGGTTTCAGAAGTGGTAGAGGATGTGTGGATGAGGTGTTTGCTTTGAAGAAGGTATGTGAGAAATACTTAGAAAAGCAAATGGATTTGTATTTAGTATTTATGGATCTGGAGAAGGCATATGATAGAGTTGATAGAGATGCTCTGTGGAAGGTATTAAGAATGTATGGTGTAAGAGGCAAGTTGTTAAAAGCAGTGAAAAGTTTTTATAGAGGATGTAAGGCATGTGTACGTGTAGGAAGAGAGGAAAGTGATTGGTTCTCAGTGAATGTAGGTTTACGGCAGGGGTGTATGATGTCTCCATGGTTGTTTAATTTGTTTATGGATGGGGTTGTTAAGGTGGTGAATGCAAGAGTTTTGGAAAGAGAGGCAAGTATGCAGTCTGTTGTAGATAAGAGAGCTTGGGAAGTGAGTCAGTTGTCGTTCGCCGATGATGCTTCGCTGGTGGCTGATTCATGTGAGAAACTGCAGAAACTGGTGACTGAGCTTGGTAAAGTTTGTGAAAGAAGAGAGTTGAGAGTAAATGTGAATAAGAGTAAGGTTATTAGGAACAGTAGGGTTGAGGGTCAAGTCAATTGGGAGGTAAGTTTGAATGGAGAAAAACTGGAGGAAGTAAAGTGTTTTAGATATCTGGGAGTGGATCTGGCAGCGGATGGAACCATGGAAGCGGAAGTGAATCATAGGGTGAAGGAGGAGGCGACACTTCTGGGAGCCTTGAATAATGTGTGGAAGTCGAGAACATTATCTCGGAAATCAAAAATGGGTATGTTTGAAGGAATAGTGGTTCCAACAATGTTGTATGGTTCCGAGGCGTGGGCTATGAATAGAGTTGTGTGCAGGAGGGTGGATGTGCTGGAAATGAGATGTTTGAGGACAATATATGGTGTGAGGTGGTTTGATCGAGTAAGTAATAATAGGGTAAGAGAGATGTCTGTTAATAAAAAGAGTGTGGTTGAGAGAGCAGAAGAGGGTGTTTTGAAATCGTTTGGTCACATGGAGAGAATGAGTGGGGAAAGATTGACCAAGAGGATATATGTGCCAGAGGTGGAGGGAACGAGGAGAAGTGGGAGACCAAATTGGAGGTGGAAAGATGGAGTAAAAAAGATTTTGAGTGATCGGGGCCTGAACATGCAGGAGGGTGAAAGGCGTGCAAGGAATAGAATGAATTGGAACGATGGGGTATACCGGGGTCGACGTGCTGTCAGTGGATTGAACCAGGGCATGTGAAGCATCTGGGTGTAAACCATGGAAAGTTCTGTGGGGCTTGGATGTGGAAAGGGAGCTGTGGTTTCGGTGCATTATTACATGACAGCTAGAGTCTGAGTGTGATCGAATGAGGCCTTTGTTGTCGTTTTCTACCGCTACCTCCCACACATGAGGGGGGAGGGGGATGTTATTCCAAATGTGGCGAGGTGGCGATGGGAATGAATAAAGGTAGACAGTATGAATTATGTACATGTGTATATAAGTATATGTGTGTGTGTATATATGTGTGTACATTGAGATGTATAGGTATGTATATTTGCGTGTGTGGACGTGTATGTATATACATGTGTATGTGGGTGGGTTGGGCCATTCTTTCGTCTGTTTCCTTGTGCTACCTCGCTAACGCGGGAGACAGCGACAAAGCAAAATAGATAATTATTTATTTTATTTTATTATACTTTGTCGCTGTCTCCCGCGTTTGCGAGGTAGCGCAAGGAAACAGACGAAAGAAATGGCCCAAACCCCCCCCCCCCATACACATGTTTATACATACGTAAACACACGCAAATATACATACCTACACAGCTTTCCATGGTTTACCCAAGACGCTTCACATGCCTTGATTCAATCCACTGACAGCACGTCAACCCCGGTATACCACATCGCTCCAATTCACTCTATTCCTTGCCCTCCTTTCACCCTCCTGCATGTTCAGGCCCCGATCACACAAAATCTTTTTCACTCCATCTTTCCACCTCCAATGTGGTCTCCCTCTTCTCGTTCCCTCCACCTCCGACACATATATCCTCTTGGTCAATCTTTCCTCACTCATTCTCTCCATGTGCCCAAACCACTTCAAAACACTCTCTTCTGCTCTCTCAACCACGCTCTTTTTATTTCCACACATCTCTCTTACCCTTACGTTACTCACTCGATCAAACCACCTCACACCACACATTGTCCTGAAACATCTCATTTCCAGCACATCCATCCTCCTGCGCACCACTCTATCCATAGCCCACGCCTCGCAACCATACAACATTGTTGGAACCACTATTCCTTCAAACATACCCATTTTTGCTTTCCGAGATAATGTTCTCGACTTCCACAAATTCTTCAAGGCCCCCAGAATTTCGTCCCCTCCCCCACCCTATGATCCACTTCCGCTTCCATGGTTCCATCCGCTGCCAGATCCACTCCCAGATATCTAAAACACTTCACTTCCTCCAGTTTTTCTCCATTCAAACTCACCTCCCAAATGACTTGACCCTCAACCCTACTGTACCTAATAACCTTGCTCTTATTCACATTTACTCTTAACTTTCTTCTTCCACACACTTTACAAAACCCAGTCACCAGCTTCTGCAGTTTCTCACATGAATCAGCCACCAGCGCTGTGTCATCAGCGAACAACAACTGACTCACTTCCCAAGCTCTCTCATCCCCAACAGACTTCATACTTGCCCCTCTTTCCAAAACTCTTGCATTTACCTCCCTAACAACCCCATCCATAAACAAATTAAACAACCATGGAGACATCACACACCCCTGCCGCAAACCTACATTCACTGAGAACCAATCACTTTCCTCTCTTCCTACACGTACACATGCCTTACATCCTCGATAAAAACTTTTCACTGCTTCTAACAACTTTCCTCCCACACCATATATTCTTAATACCTTCCACAGAGCATCTCTATCAACTCTATCATATGCCTTCTCCAGATCCATAAATGCTACATACAAATCCATTTGCTTTTCTAAGTATTTCTCACATACATTCTTCAAAGCAAACACCTGATCCACACATCCTCTACCACTTCTGAAACCACACTGCTCTTCCCCAATCTGATGCTCTGTACATGTCTTCACCCTCTCAGTCAATACCCTCCCATATAATTTACCAGGAATACTCAACAAACTTATACCTCTGTAATTTGAGCACTCACTCTTATCCCCTTTGCCTTTGTACAATGGCACTATGCACGCATTCCGCCAATCCTCAGGCACCTCACCATGAGTCATAAATACATTAAATAACCTTACCAACCAGTCAACAATACAGTCACCCCCTTTTTTAATAAATTCCACTGCAATACCATCCAAACCTGCTGCCTTGCCGGCTTTCATCTTCCGCAAAGCTTTCACTACCTCTTCTCTGTTTACCAAATCATTTTCCCTAACCCTCTCACTTTGCACACCACCTCGACCAAAACACCCTATATCTGCCACTCTATCATCAAACACATTCAACAAACCTTCAAAATACTCACTCCATCTCCTTCTCACCTCACCACTACTTGTTATCACCTCCCCATTTGCGCCCTTCACTGAAATTCCCATTTACTCCCTTGTCTTACGCACTTTATTTACCTCCTTCCAGAACATCTTTTTATTCTCCCTAAAATTTAATGATACTCTCTCACCCCAACTCTCATTTGCCCTTTTTTTCACCTCTTGCACCTTTCTCTTGACCTTCTGTCTCTTTCTTTTATACATTTCCCACTCAATTGCATTTTTTCCCTGCAAAAATCGTCCAAATGCCTCTCTCTTCTCTTTCACTAATACTCTTACTTCTTCATCCCACCACTCACTACCCTTTCTAATCAACCCACCTCCCACTCTTCTCATGCCACAAGCATCTTTTGCGCAATCCATCACTGATTCCCTAAATACATCCCATTCCTCCCCCACTCCCCTTACTTCCATTGTTCTCACCTTTTTCCATTCTCTACTCAGTCTCTCCTGGTACTTCCTCACACAGGTCTCCTTCCCAAGCTCACTTACTCTCACCACCCTCTTCACCCCAACATTCACTCTTCTTTTCTGAAAACCCATACAAATCTTCACCTTAGCCTCCACAAGATAATGATCAGACATCCCTCCAGTTGCACCTCTCAGCACATTAACATCCAAAAGTCTCTCTTTGGCACGCCTGTCAATTAACACGTAATCCAATAACGCTCTCTGGCCATTTCTCCTACTTACATAAGTATACTTATGTATATCTCGCTTTTTAAACCAGGTATTCCCAATCATCAGTCCTTTTTCAGCACATAAATCTACAAGCTCTTCACCATTTCCATTTACAAGACTGAACACCCCATGTATACCAATTATTCTTTCAACTGCCACATTACTCACCTTTGCATTCAAATCACCCATCACTATAACCCGGTCTCGTTCATCAAAACCACTAACACACTCATTCAGCTGCTCCCAAAACACTTGCCTCTCATGATCTTTCTTCTCATGCCCGGGTGCATATGCACCAATAATCACCCACCTCTCTCCATCGACTTTCAGTTTTACCCATATTAATCGAGAATTTACTTTCTTACATTCTATCACATACTCCCACAACTCCTGTTTCAGGAGTATTGCTACTCCTTCCCTTGCTCTTGTCCTCTCACTAACCCCTGACTTTACTCCCCAGACATTCCCAAACCACTCTTCCCCTTTACCCTTGAGCTTCGTTTCACTCAGAGCCAAAACATCCAGGTTCCTTTCCTCAAACATACTACCTATGTCTCCTTTTTTCACATCTTGGTTACATCCACACACATTTAGGCACCCCACTCTGAGCCTTGGAGGAGGATGAGCACTCCCCCCGTGACTCCTTCTTCTGTTTCCCATTTTAGAAAGTTAATACAAGGAGGGGAGGATTTCTGGCCCCCCGCTCCCGTCCCCTCTAGTCGCTTTCTACGACACGCGAGGAATACGTGGGAAGTATTCTTTCACCCCTATCCCCAGGGATAATATACATATGTATATATCCCTGGGGATAGGGGAGAAAGAATACTTCCCACGTATTCCCTGCGTGTCGTAGAAGGCGACTAAAAGGGGAGGGAGCGGGGGGCTGGAAATCCTCCCCTCTCGTTTTTTTTTTTTTTTTTCCAAAAGAAGGAACAGAGAATTGGGCCAGGTGAGGGTATTCCCTCAAGGCCCAGTCCTCTGTTCTTAACGCTACCTCGCTAATGCGGGAAATGGCGAATAGTTTGAAAGAAAGAAAAAAGAATATATACATATACACATACACACACTTACACATACATACGCACATATACACACACACACACACATACATATATATACATATGAAAAAAGATAATTATATATATATATATATATCAGATTGGGGAAGAGCAGTGCGGTTTCAGAAGTGGTAGAGGATGTGTGGATCAGGTGTTTGCTTTGAAGAATGTATGTGAGAAATACTTAGAAAAGCAAATGGATTTGTATGTAGCATTTATGGATCTGGAGAAGGCATATGATAGAGTTGATAGAGATGCTCTGTGGAAGGTATTAAGAATATATGGTGTGGGAGGCAAGTTGTTAGAAGCAGTGAAAAGTTTTTATCGAGGATGTAAGGCATGTGTACGTGTAGGAAGAGAGGAAAGTGATTGGTTCTCAGTGAATGTAGGTTTGCGGCAGGGGTGTGTGATGTCTCCATGGTTGTTTAATTTGTTTATGGATGGGGTTGTAAAGGAGGTAAATGCAAGAGTCCTGGAAAGAGGGGCAAGTATGAAGTCTGTTGGGGATGAGAGAGCTTGGGAAGTGAGTCAATTGTTGTTCGCTGATGATACAGCGCTGGTGGCTGATTCATGTGAGAAACTGCAGAAGCTGGTGACTGAGTTTGGTAAAGTGTGTGGAAGAAGAAAGTTGAGAGTAAATGTGAATAAGAGCAAGGTTATTAGGTACAGTAGGGGTGAGGGTCAAGTCAATTGGGAGGTGAGTTTGAATGGAGAAAAACTGGAGGAAGTGAAGTGTTTTAGATATCTGGGAGTGGATCTGTCAGCGGATGGAACCATGGAAGCGGAAGTGGATCATAGGGTGGGGGAGGGGGCGAAAATTTTGGGAGCCTTGAAAAATGTGTGGAAGTCGAGAACAGTATCTCGGAAAGCAAAAATGGGTATGTTTGAGGGAATAGTGGTTCCAACAATGCTGTATGGTTGCGAGGCGTGGGCTATGGATAGAGATGTGCGCAGGAGGATGGATGTGCTGGAAATGAGATGCTTGAGGACAATGTGTGGTGTGAGGTGGTTTGATCGAGTAAGTAACGTAAGGGTAAGAGAGATGTGTGGAAATAAAAAGAGCGTGGTTGAGAGAGCAGAAGAGGGTGTTTTGAAATGGTTTGGGCACATGGAGAGAATGAGTGAGGAGAGATTGACCAAGAGGATATATGTGTCGGAGGTGGAGGGAACGAGGAGAAGAGGGAGACCAAATTGGAGGTGGAAAGATGGAGTGAAAAAGATTTTGTGTGATCGGGGCCTGAACATGCAGGAGGGTGAAAGGAGGGCAAGAAATAGAGTGAATTGGAGTCATGTGGTATACAGGGGTTGACGTGCTGTCAGTGGATTGAAGCAAGGCATGTGAAGCGTCTGGGGTAAACCATGAAAAGCTGTGTAGGTATGTATATTTGCGTGTGTGGACGTGTGTATGTACATGTGTATGGGGGGGGGGGGTTGGGCCATTTCTTTCGTCTGTTTCCTTGCGCTACCTCGCAAACGCGGGAGACAGCGACAAAGTATAAAAAAAAAAAAAAAAAAAAATATATATATATATATATATATATATATATATATATATATATATATAGGTCAAGCACGGGAATACAAAGGTGTGTAACTGACATGAAACTCAAAGAACAAAAAATTTCAACGTTTTCCTGGCTATCCCATTAAGTAGAAAAATTTGATTTGAACTAGGTATTATAAATGATACAGTACTAAGATTGTTAACTTTTAACTATATGAGTTGTTCTACATCATATTCTTATATCTTAAATATATCGAGTATAAATATATCATATAGTTATAGTATGAAGATGTAGTTATTCTATGATTATATCATATCGCTATACTATATATATATCATATAGTTATGCAATTAAAAGTATCATTTTTTCCTTAAATTAGACGGTTTTCTTACATGTATGTTCAGTAAATAAGGGAGATATCAGTATGAATGTCTTGTTTTTAGACACCTAAAGCATTCAGAAAGGATGAAAACTAAATAATTCATAGACATTATCAATTGGTCGAATCATTACAATCTAAGTTCTGTGCAATCACGCGTCACGTAAAATAAGCGTTAACTGTTAATGTGATCAAAGTTCAGAGCGTTTAATGAAGTATTTCCTAATATGTGGCATCACCCTGAGTGTGAGCAATGTGGAATATTACCGAACACTACAACTACTGAATAACGTTTGTGACAACGGCTGAGGGACGCACGCTTTCATTTACCCAGACAACAAGATATAATATCGTGAATCCTGTGAGATCTGTAAGGTCAGCTCCGCCTCCAGGGTGTTGCTGCAGCCCCCATGAGGCCAGCGCCGGCCCGTAGTCTCTCTCTGAATAAACCTTATGAAAATATTAATGCAAGTAAAACGTATGGTGCAGCCAGTGCTGCAGGACGCTAGGGGCTTATGGTGAGATTAAGTTCCATATGGATTATGAACTTACGGGAGGTTCGAATCATGATTCATTACGCGCGCAACCTATGCTTCGTTAGTTCGAACTGCAGCAGTTTCCTGTCTCTGGTGGCGGCGGCCGGTGCTGTGTTTACGGGATGTTATCCGAGTGTTTTCAGTGATGACGTGTGTTGTGAGACTAGTGAAGAACCACGCTCTTGTCCGGGAGAAACCCCCCTGAGAGACATGTGCCGAGCTAACAAGGACAGGAGACAGTCCGATGGCCAGCAAAATGTATCTTGTTTCTCTTTCTGTCGATCTGAATTGAGGCTCGTGGTTTTATGTCCCTATGAAACTGACACACCGGGCCGCCGTATGGATATGTGACTTAAGAACGAGCGGGAGTATCCCAGCCCCAGACTTTTCGCCCGAAGCAACAGCAGCAGTAGCAGTGAGGTTTACGGCAAATGACTATTGTTTCCATACATGTAAACAATGAGCCATCAGCTTGCATGGGGAATAATGGGATCGTCTCGCGGTCGCCTTGGTGTATCAGGAATAGCAGCATCTCCACAACGGCAGCCAGAGACCATCGGGAGAGAAGGTTGGCTCGGGCCCTTTATGTGTGCACTTTACTCACTTCCCTTTCAAGTAATGTGAATCCATATCGTGGTACATTGAATATAGAATATCACTGGTACTTTTACATCGACATCAACTGTATGTGTCTGTATATGTGTGTGTGTCGTACATGTTATTATACTTTGTTAACAAGTAAGTCAGAACCAGTTCCTGTGAGAGAGTTCTGATGTTAACAGGGACCTTCCTAGACCCTCATGAAAACCAAGGCGGCGCTGTTTCCGGTAGTAAAGTAATGTAGACTTCTTTGGAGTGAGGATTTCTTTGACGAAAATCGACTCTCAGTGAAACAGCCTCCCCAAAGGTGACTCCACTCGTCCTGTATACTTGAAGAGGCGGAATCCGGTAACACCTATATATATATATATATATATATATATATATATATATATATATATATATATATATATATATATATATATATTTTTTTTTTTTTTTTTTTTTTCATACTATTTGCCATTTCCCGCGTTAGCGAGGTAGCGTTAAGAACAGAGAACTGGGCCTTAGAGGGAATATCCTCACCTGACCCCATTCTCTGTTGCTTCTTTTGGAAAATTACAAAAAAAAAAAGAAAGGGGAGGATTTCCAGCCACCCGCTCCCTCCCCTTTTAGTCGCCTTCTACGACACGCAGGGAATATGTGGGAAGTATTCTTTCCCCCCTATCCCCAGGGATAATATATATATATATATATATATATATATATATATATATATATATATATATATATATATATATATATATATATATCTTTTTCTTTTAAACTATTCGCCATTTCCCGCGTTAGCGAGGTAGCGTTAGGAACAGAGGACTGGGCCTTTTTTGGAATATCCTCACCTGGCCCCCTCTGTTCCTTCTTTTGGAAAATTAGAAAAAAAAAAAAAAAAAAACGAGAGGGGAGGATTTCCAGCCCCCCGCTCCCTCCCCTTTTAGTCGCCTTCTACGACACGCAGGGAATACGTGGGAAGTATATGTATATATATGTATATATATACATATATATATATATATATATATATATATATTATCCCTGGGGATAGGGGAGAAAGAATACTTCCCACGTATTCCCTGCGTGTCGTAGAACGCGACTAAAAGGGGAGGGAGCGGGGGGCTGGAAATCCTCCCCTCTCAATTTTTTTAGATTTTCCAAAAGAAGGAACAGAGAAGGGGGCCAGGTGAGGATATTCCCTCAGTGGCTCAGTTCTCTGTTCTTAACACTACCTCGCTAACGCGGGAAATGACGAATAGTTTGAAAAAAAAAAAAAAAAAAAAAAAATATATATATATATATATATATATATATATATATATATATATATATATATATATATATAAATATATATATATATATATATATATATATATATATATATACCTTCATTTATATTTTGCTTTGTCGCTGTTTCCCGCGTTAGCGAGGTAGCAAAAGGAAACAGACGAGAGAATGGCCCAACCCACCCACATACGCATGTATATACATACACGTCCACACACGCAAATATACATACCTATACATCTCAATGTATACATATATATACACACATAGATATATATATATATATATATATTTTTTTTTTTTTTTTTTTTTTCAAACTATTCGCCATTTCCCGCGTTAGCGAGGTAGCGTTAAGAACAGAGGACTGGGCCTTGGAGGGAATATCCTCACCTGGCCCCCTTCTCTGTTCCTTGTTTTGGAAAATTAAAAAAAAGAAAAAAAAAAAAAAAAAAACGAGAGGGGAAGATTTCCAGCCCCCCGCTCCCTCCCCTTTTAGTCGCCTTGTACGACACGCAGGGAATACGTGGGAAGTATTCTTTCTCCCCTATCCCCAGGGATATATATATATATATATATATATATATATATATATATATATATATATATATATATATATATATATATATATACACATGTGCATAATTCATACTGTCTGCCTTCATTCATTCCATCGCCAAATCGCCACTCATGAAATAACAACCCCCTTCCCCCCTCATGTGTGCGAGGTAAATCTAGAAAAGACAACAAAGGCCCCATTTGAGCCTGATGATATATATGTATATATATATATATATATATATATATATATATATATATATATATATATATATATATATATATATATATACATAGCGCAAGGTAGCGCAAGGAAACAGACGAAAGAAATGGCCCAACCCCCCTCCATACACATGTATATACATACGTCCACACACGCAAATATACATACCTACACAGCCTTCCATGGTTTACCCAAACGCTTCACATGCCTTGATTCAATCCACTGACAGCACGTCAACCCCGATATACCACATATCTCCAATTCACTCTATTCCTTGCCCTCCTTTCACCCTCCTGCATGTTCAGGCCCCGATCACACAAAATCTTTTTCACTCCATCTTTCCACCTCCAATTTGGTCTCCCTCTTCTCCTCGTTCCCTCCACCTCCGACACATATATCCTCTTGGTCAATCTTTCCTCACTCATTCTCTCCATGTGCCCAAACCACTTCAAAACACCCTCTTCTGCTCTCTCAACCACGCTCTTTTTATTTCCACACATCTCTCTTACCCTTACGTTACTCACTCGATCAAACCACCTCACACCACACATTGTCCTCAAACATCTCATTTCCAGCACATCCATCCTCCTGCGCACAACTCTATCCATAGCCCACGCCTCGCAACCATACAACATTGTTGGAACCACTATTCCTTCAAACATACCCATTTTTGCTTTCCGAGATAATGTTCTCGACTTCCACACATTCTTCAAGGCCCCCAGAATTTTCACCCCCTCCCCCACCTTATGATCCACTTCCGCTTCCATGGTTCCATCCGCTGCCAGATCCACTCCCAGATATCTAAAACATTTCACTTCCTCCAGTTTTTCTCCATTCAAACTCACCTCCCAATTGACTTGACCCTCAACCCTACTGTACCTAATAACCTTGCTCTTATTCACATTTACTCTTAACTTTCTTCTTCCACACACTTTACCAAACTCAGTCACCAGCTTCTGCAGTTTCTCACATGAATCAGCCACCAGCGCTGTATCATCAGCGAACAACAACTGACTCATCCCCAACAGACCTCATACTTGACCCTCTTTCCAAAACTCTTGCATTTACCTCCCTAACAACCCCATCCATAAACAAATTAAACAACCATGGGCAAATGAGAGTTGGGGTGAGAGAGTATCATTAAATTTTAGGGAGAATAAAAAGATGTTCTGGAAGGAGGTAAATAAAGTGCGTAAGACAAGGGAGCAAATGGGAACTTCAGTGAAGGGCGCAAATGGTGGGGTGATAACAAGTAGTGGTGATGTGAGAAGGAGATGGAGTGAGTATTTTGAAGGTTTGTTGAATGTGTTTGATGATAGAGTGGCAGATATAGGGTGTTTTGCTCGAGGTGGTGTGCAAAGTGAGAGGGTTAGGGAAAATGATTTGGTAAACAGAGAAGAGGTAGTGAAAGCTTTACGGAAGATTAAAGCCGGCAAGGCAGCAGGTTTGGATGGTATTGCAGTGGAATTTATTAAAAAAGGGGGTGACTGTATTGTTGACTGGTTGGTAAGGTTATTTAATGTATGTATGACTCATGGTGAGGTGCCTGAGGATTGGCGGAATGCGTGCATAGTGCCATTGTACAAAGGCAAAGGGGATAAGAGTGAGTGCTTAAATTAAAGAGGTATAAGTTTATTGAGTATTCATGGTAAATTATATGGGAGGGTATTGATTGAGAGGGTGAAGGCATGTACAGAGCATCAGATTGGGGAAGAACAGTGTGGTTTCAGAAGTGGTAGAGGATGTGTGGATCAGGTGTTTGCTTTGAAGAATGTATGTGAGAAATACTTAGAAAAGCAAATGGATTTGTATGTAGCATTTATGGATCTGGAGAAGGCATATGATAGAGTTGATAGAGATGCTCTGTGGAAGGTATTAAGGATATATGGTGTGGGAGGAAAGTTGTTAGAAGCAGTGAAAAGTTTTTATCGAGGATGTAAGGCATGTGTACGTGTAGGAAGAGAGGAAAGTGATTGGTTCTCAGTGAATGTAGGTTTGCGGCAGGGGTGTGTGACATATATATATATATATATATATATATATATATATATATATATATATATATATATATATATATATATATATATATATATATATGATTTTTGGTGCATATGAACCTGGGCATGAGAAGAAAGATCATGAGGGGCAAGTGTTTTGGGAGCAGCTGAACGAGTGTCTTAGTGGTTTTGATGCACAAGACCGGGTTATAGTGATGGGTGATTTGAATGCAAAGGTGCGTAATGTGGCAGTTGAAGGAATAATTGGTATACATGGGGTGTTCAGTGTTGTAAATGGAAATGGTGACGAGCTTGTAGATTTATGTGCTGAAAAAGGACTGGTTATTGGGAATACCTGGTTTAAAAAGCGAGATATACATAAGTATACGTAGGAGAGATGGCCAGAGAGCATTATTGGATTGCGTGTTAATTGATAGGCTCGCGAAAGAGAGACTTTTGGATGTTAATGTGCTGAGAGGTGCAACTGGAGGGATGTCTGATCATCATCTTGTGGAGGCGAAGGTGAAGATTTGTATGGGTTTTCAGAAAAGAAGAGAGGATGTTGGGGTTGGGATGTTGTGGGATGAAGAAGTAAGATTATTAGTGAAAGAGAAGAGAGAGGCATTTGAACGATTTTTGCGGGGAAAAAATGCAAATGAGTGGGAGATGTATAAAAGAAAGAGGCAGGAGGTCAAGAGAAAGGTGCAAGAGGTGAAAAAGAGGGCAAATGAGAGTTGGGATGAGAGAGTATCATTAAATTTTAGGGAGAATAAAAAGATGTTTTGGAAGGAGGTAAATAAAGTGTGTAAGACAAGGGAGCCAATGGGAACTTCAGTGAAGGGGGCAAATAGGGAGGTGATAACAAGTAGTGGTGATGTGAGAAGGAGATGGAGTGAGTATTTTGAAGGTTTGTTAAATGTGTTTGATGAAAGAGTGGCAGATATAGGGTGTTTTGGTCGAGGTGGTGTGCAAAGTGAGAGGGTTAGGGAAAATGATTTGGTAAACAGAGAAGAGGTAGTAAAAGCTTTGTGGAAGATGAAAGCCGGCAAGGTAGCAGGTTTGGATGGTATTGCAGTGGAGTTTAATAAAAAAGGGGGTGACTGTATTGTTGACTGGTTGGTAAGGTTATTTGATGTATGGTTGATTCATGTTGAGGTGCCTGAGGATTGGCGGAAAGCTTGCATAGTGCCATTGTACAAAGGCAAAAGGGATAAGAGTGAGTGCTCAAATTACAGAGGTATAAGTTTGTTGAGTATTCCTGGTAAATTATATGTGTGGTTATTGATTGAGAGGGTGAAGGCATGTACAGAGCATCAGATTGGGGAAGAGCAGTGTGGTTTCAGAAGTGGTAGAGGATATGTGGATCAGGTGTTTGCTTTGAAGAATGTATATGAGAAATACTTAGAAAAGCAAATGGATTTGTAAGTAGCATTTACGGATCTGGAGAAGGCATATGATAGAGTTGATAGAGATGTTCTGTGGAAGGTATTAAGAATATGCGGTGTGAGAGGCAAGTTGTTACAAGCAGTGAAAAGTTTTTATAAAGGATGCAAGGCATGTGTACGTGTAGGAAGAGAGGAAGGTGATTGGTTCTCAGTGAAATAGGTTTGCGGCAGGGTTGTGTGATGTCTCCATGGTTGTTTAATTTGTTTATGGATGAAGTTCTTAGGTAGATGAATGCAAGAGTTTTGGAAAGAGGGGCAAGTATGCAGTCTGTTGTGGATGAGAGAGCGTGGGAAGTGAGTCAGTTGTTGTTCGCTGATGATACAGCGCTGGTGGCTGATTCATGTGAGAAACTGCAGAAGCTGGTGACTGAGTTTGATAGAATGTGTGAAAGAAGAAAGTTAAGAGTAAATATGAATAAGAGCAAGGTTATTAGGTACAGTAGGGTTGAGGGTCAAGCCAATTAGGAGGTAAGTTTGAATGAAGAAAAACTGGAGGACGTAAAGTGTTTTAGATATCTGGGAGTGGATTTGGCAGCGGATGGAACCATGGAAGCGGAAGTGAATCATAGGGTGGGGGAGGGGGCGAGGATTCTGGGAGCCTTAAAGAATGTTTGGAAGTCGAGAACATTATCTCGGAAAGCAAAAATGGGTATGTTTGAAGGAATAGTGGTTCCAACAATGTTGTATGGTTGCGAGGCGTGGGCTATGGATAGAGTTGTGCGCAGGAGGATGGAACTGCTGGAAATGAGATGTTTGAGGACAATATGTGGTGTGAGGTGGTTTGATCGAGTAAGTAATGTAAGGGTAAGAGAGATGTGTGGAAATAAAAAGTGTGGTTGAGAGAGCAGAAGAGGGTGTTTTGAAGTGGTTTGTCACATGGAGAGTATGAGTGAGGAAAGATTGACTACGAGGATATATGTGTCAGAGTTTGAGGGAACGAGGAAAAGTGGAAGACCAAATTGGGGGTGGAAAGATGGAGTGAAAAAGATTTTGATTGATCGGGGCCTGAACATGCAGGAGGGTGAAAGGCGTGCAAGGAATAGAGTGAATTGGAATGATATGGTATACCGGGGTCGACGTGCTGTCAATCGATTGAGCCAGGGCATGTGAAGAGTCTGGGGTAAACCGTGGAAAGTTGTGTGGGGCCTGAATGTGGAAAGCGAGCTGTGATTTCGGTGCATTATTACATGGCAGCTAGAGACTGAGTTTGAACGAATGTGGCCTTTGTTGTCTTTTCTTACCGATACCTTGCGCACATGAGGGGGGAGGGGGTTGTTTTTTCATGTGTGCGGGGTGGCGATGGGAATGAATAAAGGCAGACTGTGTGAATTATGTGCATGTGTATATATGTATATGTCTCTGTGTGTATATATATGTATACGTTGAGATGTATGGGTATGTATATTTGCGTATGTGGACGTGTATGTATATATACATGTGTATATGGGTGGTTTGGGCTATTCTTTCGTCTGTTTCCTTGCGCTACCTCGCTAACGCGGGAGACAGCGTAAAAGTATAATAATAAAATAAAAAAAGTATATATATATATATATATATATATATATATATATATATATATATATATATATATATTATTTTTTTTTTATTATACTTTGTCGCTGTCTCCCGCGTTTGCGAGGTAGCGCAAGGAAACAGACGAAAGAAATGGCCCAACCCCCCCCCATACACATGTATATACATACGTCCACACACGCAAATATACATACCTACACAACTTTCCATGGTTTACCCCACACGCTTCACATGCCTTGCTTCAATCCACTGACAGCACGTCAACCCCGGTATACCACATCGCTCCAATTCACTCTATTCCTTGCCCTCATTTCACCCTCCTGCATGTTCAGTCCCCGATCACACAAAATCTTTTTCACTCCATCTTTCCACCTCCAATTTGGTCTCCCTCTTCTCCTCGTTCCCTCCACCTCCGACACATATATCCTCTTGGTCAATCTTTCCTCACTCATCCTCTCCATGTGCCCAAACCACTTCAAAACACCCTCTTCTGCTCTCTCAACCACGCTCTTTCTATTTCCACACATCTCTCTTACCCCTACGTTACTCACTCGATCAAACCACCTCACCCCACACATTGTCCTCAAACATCTCATTTCCAGCACATCCATCCTCTTGCGCACAACTCTATCCATAGCCCACGCCTCGCAACCATACAACATTGTTGGAACCACTATTCCTTCAAACATACCCATTTTTGCTTTCCGAGATAATGTTCTCGACTTCCACACATTTTTCAAGGCCCCCAGGATTTTCGCCCCCTCCCCCACCCTATGATCCACTTCCGCTTCCATCGTTCCATCCGCTGCCAGATCCACTCCCAGATATCTAAAACACTTCACTTCCTCCAGTTTTTCTCCATTCAAACTCACCTCCCAATTGACTTGACCCACAACCCTACTGTACCTAATAACCTTGCTCTTATTCACATTTACTCTTAACTTTCTTCTTCCACACACTTTTCCAAACTCAGTCACCAGCTTCTGCAGTTTCTCACATGAATCAGCCACCAGCGCTGTATCATCAGCGAACAACAAATGACTCACTTCCCAAGCTCTCTCATCCCCAACAGACTTCATACTTGCCCCTCTTTCCAAAACTCTTGCATTTACCTCCCTAACAACCCCATCCATAAACAAATTAAACAACCATGGAGACATCACACACCCCTGCCGCAAACCTACATTCACTGAGAACCAATCACTTTCCTCTCTTCCTACACGTACACATGCCTTACATCCTTGATAAGATATGTATGTTTCCTTGCGCTACCTCGCAAACGCGGGAGACAGAGACAAAGCAATAAAGAAAATATATATATACCATATATATATATATATATATATATATATATATATATATATATATATATATATATATATATATATATATATATATGTATATATATATGTATATGTCAGCGGATGGAACCATGGAAGCGGAAGTGGATCATAGGGTGGGGGAGGGGGCGAAAATTTTGGGAGCCTTGAAAAATGTGTGGAAGTCGAGAACATTATCTCGGAAAGCAAAAATGGGTATGTTTGAAGGAATAGTGGTTCCAACAATGTTGTATGGTTGCGAGGCGTGGGCTATGGATAGAGTTGTGCGCAGGAGGATGGAACTGCTGGAAATGAGATGTTTGAGGACAATATGTGGTGTGAGGTGGTTTGATCGAGTAAGTAACGTAAGGGTAAGAGAGATGTGTGGAAATAAAAAGAGCGTGGTTGAGAGAGCAGAAGAGGGTGTTTTGAAATGGTTTGGGCACATGGAGAGAATGAGTGAGGAAAGATTGACCAAGAGGATATATGTGTCGGAGGTGGAGGGAACGAGGAGAAGAGGGAGACCAAATTGGAGGTGGAAAGATGGAGTGAAAAAGATTTTGTGTGATCGGGGCCTGAACATGCAGGAGGGTGAAAGGAGGGCAAGGAATAGAGTGAATTGGAGCGATGTGGTATACAGGGTTTGACGTGCTGTCAGTGGATTGAATCAAGGCATGTGAAGCGTCTGGGGTAAACCATGGAAAGCTGTGTAGGTATGTATATTTGCGTGTGTGGACGTGTGTATGTACATGTGTATGGGGGGGGGGGTTGGGCCATTTCTTTTGTCTGTTTCCTTGCGCTACCTCGCAAACGCGGGAGACAGCGACAAAGTATAAAAAAAAAAAAAAAAAAAAAAAAAAAAATGTATATATATATATATATATATATATATATATATATATATATATATATATATATATATATATATATATATATATATATATATGGTATATATATATTTTTTTTATTCCTTTGTCTCTGTCTCCCGCGTTTGCGAGGTAGCGCAAGGAAACATACAATTTCTGTTTCCTTGCGCTACCTCGCAAACGCGGGAGACAGCGACAAAGCAAAAAAAAAAAATATATATATATATATATATATATATATATATATATATATATATATATATATATATATATTGAGCCAGGGCTCAATTAAACATTTCCTTTTTCCATAGCCAGAGGTTGAACCATTATGTGACATTCATTTTTTCATTCATTTCAAGCTAGAAGTTTCAGTTTTCTAAATTGTTTCTTACATTTTTCATATGTATATATATGTATGTGTGTGTGTGTGTGTGTGTGTATATGTGCATATGTACGTGTATGTGTGTGTATGTGTATATGTATATATATATGTATATTATCCCTGGGGATAGGGGTGAAAGAATACTTCCCACGTATTCCTCGCGTGTCGTAGAAAGCGACTTGAGGGGACGGGAGCGGTGGGCCATAAATTCTCTCCTCCTTGTATTAACTTTCTAAAATGGGAAACAGAAGAAGGAGTCACGCGGGGAGTGCTCATCCTCTTCGAAGGCTCAGAGTGGGGTGCCTAAATGTGTGTGGATGTATCCAAGATGTGAAAAAAGGAGAGATAGGTAGTATGTTTGAGGAAAGGAACCTGGATGTTTTGGCTCTGAGTGAAACGAAGCTCAAGGGTAAAGGGGAAGAGTGGTTTGGGAATGTCTGGGGAGTAAAGTCAGGGGTTAGTGAGAGGACAAGAGCAAGGGAAGGAGTAGCAATACTCCTGAAACAGGAGTTGTGGGAGTATGTGATAGAATGTAAGAAAGTAAATTCTCGATTAATATGGGTAAAACTGAAAGTTGATGGAGAGAGGTGGGTGATTATTGGTGCATATGCACCCGGGCATGAGAAGAAAGATCATGAGAGGCAAGTGTTTTGGGAGCAGCTGAATGAGTGTGTTAGTGGTTTTGATGCACGAGACCGGGTTATAGTGATGGGTGATTTGAATGCAAAGGTGAGTAATGTGGCAGTTGATGAATAATTGGTATACATGGGGTGTTCAGTGTTGTAAATGGAAATGGTGAAGAGCTTGTAGATTTATGTGCTGAAAAAGGACTGATGATTGGGAATACCTGGTTTAAAAAGCGAGATATACATAAGTATACTTATGTAAGTAGGAGAGATGGCCAGAGAGCGTTATTGGATTACGTGTTAATTGACAGGCGTGCGAAAGAGAGACTTTTGGATGTTAATGTGCTGAGAGGTGCAACTGGAGGGATGTCTGATCATTATCTTGTGGAGGCTAAGGTGAAGATTTGTATGGGTTTTCAGAAAAGAAGAGTGAATGTTGGGGTGAAGAGGGTGGTGAGAGTAAGTGAGCTTGGGAAGGAGACCTGTGTGAGGAAGTACCAGGAGAGACTGAGTACAGAATGGAAAAAGGTGAGAACAATGGAAGTAAGGGGAGTGGGGGAGGAATGGGATGTATTTAGGGAATCAGTGATGGCTTGCACAAAAGATGCTTGTGGCATGAGAAGAGTGGGAGGTGGGTTGATTAGAAAGGGTAGTGAGTGGTGGGATGAAGAAGTAAGAGTATTAGTGAAAGAGAAGAGAGAGGCATTTGGACGATTTTTGCAGGGAAAAAATTCATTTGAGTGGGAGATGTATAAAAGAAAGAGACAGGAGGTCAAGAGAAAGGTGCAAGAGGTGAAAAAAAGGGCAAATGAGAGTTGGGGTGAGAGACTATCATTAAATTTTAGGGAGAATAAAAAGATGTTCTGGAAGGAGGTAAATAAAGTGCGTAAGACAAGGGAGCAAATGGGAACTTCAGTGAAGGGCGCAAATGGGGAGGTGATAACAAGTAGTGGTGAGGTGAGAAGGAGATGGAGTGAGTATTTTGAAGGTTTCTTGAATGTGTTTGATGATAGAGTGGCAGATATAGGGTGTTTTGGTCGAGGTGATGTGCAAAGTGAGAGGGTTAGGGAAAATGATTTGGTAAACAGAGAAGAGGTAGTGAAAGCTTTGCGGAAGATGAAAGCCGGCAAGGCAGCAGGTTTGGATGGTATTGCAGTGGAATTTATTAAGAAAGCGGGTGACTGTAGTGTTGACTGGTTGGTAAGGTTATTTAATGTATGTATGACTCATGGTGAGGTGCCTGAGGATTGGCGGAATGCGTGCATAGTGCCATTGTACAAAGGCAAAGGGGATAAGAGTGAGTGCTCAAATTACAGAGGTATAAGTTTGTTGAGTATTCCTGGTAAATTATATGGGAGGGTATTGACTGAGAGGGTGAAGGCATGTACAGAGCATCAGATTGGGGAAGAGCAGTGTGGTTTCAGAAGTGGTAGAGGATGTGTGGATCAGGTGTTTGCTTTGAAGAATGTATGTGAGAAATACTTAGAAAAGCAAATGGATTTGTATGTAGCATTTATGGATCTGGAGAAGGCATATGATAGAGTTGATAGAGATGCTCTGTGGAAGGTATTAAGAATATATGGTGTGGGAGGAAAGTTGTTAGAAGCAGTGAAAAGTTTTTATCGAGGATGTAAGGCATGTGTACGTGTAGGAAGAGAGGAAAGTGATTGGT
The DNA here is from genome assembly GCF_036320965.1 of Panulirus ornatus. Lineage (NCBI taxonomy): Eukaryota > Metazoa > Arthropoda > Malacostraca > Decapoda > Palinuridae > Panulirus > Panulirus ornatus. The sequence continues at coordinate 51,532,216 of NC_092226.1, forward strand.
TCTCAGTGAATGTAGGTTTGCGGCAGGGGTGTGTGATGTCTCCATGGTTGTTTAATTTGTTTATGGATGGGGTTGTTAGGGAGGTAAATGCAAGAGTTTTGGAAATAGGGGCAAGTATGAAGTCTGTTGGGGATGAGAGAGCTTGGGAAGTGAGTCAGTTGTTGTTCGCTGATGATACAGCTCTGGTGGCTGATTCATGTGAGAAACTGCAGAAGCTGGTGACTGAGTTTGGTAAAGTGTGTGGAAGAAGAAAGTTAAGAGTAAATGTGAATAAGAGCAAGGTTATTAGGTACAGTAGGGTTGAGGGTCAAGTCAATTGGGATGTGAGTTTGAATGGAGAAAAACTGGAGGAAGTGAAGTGTTTTAGATATCTGGGAGTGGATCTGGCAGCGGATGGAACCATGGAAGCGGAAGTGGATCATAGGGTGGTGGAGGGGGCGAAAATTCTGGGGGCCTTGAAGAATGTGTGGAAGTCGAGAACATTATCTCGGAAAGCACAAATGGGTATGTTTGAAGGAATAGTAGTTCCAACAATGTTGTATGGTTGCGAGGCGTGGGCTATGGATAGAGTTGTGCGCAGGAGGATGGATGTGCTGGAAATGAGATGTTTGAGGACAATGTGTGGTGTGAGGTGGTTTGATCGAGTGAGTAACATAAGGGTAAGAGAGATGTGTGGAAATAAAAAGAGCGTGGTTGAGAGAGAAGAAGAGGGTGTTTTGAAGTGGTTTGGGCACATGGAGAGAATGAGTGAGGAAAGATTGACCAAGAGGATATATGTGTCGGAGGTGGAGGGAACGAGGAGAAGAGGGAGACCAAACTGGAGGTGGAAAGATGGAGTGAAAAAGATTTTGTGTGATCGGGGCCTGAACATGCAGGAGGGTGAAAGGAGGGCAAGGAATAGAGTGAATTGGAGCGATGTGGTATACCGGGGTTGACGTGCTGTCAGTGGATTGAATCAAGGCATGTGAAGCCTCTGGGGTAAACCATGGAAAGTTGTGTAGGTATGTATATTTGCGTGTGTGGACGTATGTATATACATGTGTATGGGGGGGGGTTGGGCCATTTCTTTCGTCTGTTTCCTTGCGCTACCTCGCAAACGCGGGAGACAGCGACAAAGTAAAAAAAAAAAAAAAAGAAAAAAAAATATATATTTTTTTTTCTTTTTTTTTTTTTTTTACTTTGTCGCTCTCTCCCGCGTTTGCGAGGTAGCGCAAGGAAACAGACGAAAGAAATGGCCCAACCCACCCCCATGCACATGTATATACATCCGTCCACACACGCAAATATACATACCTACACAGCTTTCCATGGTTTACCCCAGACGCTTCACATGCCCTGATTCAATCCACTGACAGCACGTCAACCCCGGTATACCATATCGATCCGATTCACTCTATTCCTTGCCCTCCTTTCACTCTCCTGCATGTTCAGGCCTCGATCACACAAAATCTTTTTCACTACATCTTTCCAACTCCAATTTGGTCTTCCACTTCTCCTCGTTCACTCCACCTCCAACACATATATCCTCTTGGTCAATCTTTCCTCACTCATTCTCTCCATGTGCCCAAACCATTTCAAAACAACCTCTTCTGCTCTCTCAACCACGCTCTTTTTATTTCCACATATCTCTCTTACCCTTACGTTACTTACTCGATCAAACCACCTCACACCACACATTGTCCTCAAACATCTCATTTCCAGCACATCCATCCTCCTGCGCACAACTCTATCCATAGCCCACGCCTCGCAACCATACAACATTGTTGGAACCACTATTCCTTCAAACATACCCATTTTTGTTTTCTAAGATAATGTTTTCTACTTCCACACATTCTTCAAGGCTCCCAGGATTTTCGCCCCCTCCCCCACCCTATGAACCATTTCCGCTTCCATGGTTCCCTCCACTGCCAGATCCACTCCCAGATATCTAAAACACTTTACCTCCTCCAGTTTTTCTCCATTCAAACTTACCTCCCAATTGACTTGACCCTACTGTACCTAATAACCTTGCTCTTATTCACATTTACTCTTAACTTTCTTCTTTCACACACTTTACCAAACTCAGTCACCAGCTTCTGCAGTTTCTCACATGAATTAGCCACCAGCGTTGTATCATCAGCGAACAACAACTGACTCACTTCCCAAGCTCTCTCATCCCCAACAGACTTCATACTTGCCCCTATTTCCAAAACTCTTGCATTCACCTCCCTAACAACCCCATCCATAAACAAATTAAACAACCATGGAGACATCACACACCCCTGCCGCAAACCTACATTCACTGAGAACCAATCACTTTCATCTCTTCCTACACGTACACATGCCTTACATCCTCGATAAAAACTTTTCACTGCTTCTAACAACTTTCCTCCCACACCATATATTCTTAATACCTTCCACAGAGCATCTCTATCAACTCTATCATATGCCTTCTCCAGATCCATAAATGCTACATACAAATCCATTTGCTTTTCCAATTATTTTTCACATACATTCTTCAAAGCAAACACCTGATCTACACATCCTCTACCACTTCTGAAACCACACTGCTCTTCCCCGATCTGATGCTCTGTACATGCCTTCACCCTCTGAGTCAATACCCTCCCATATAATTCACCAGGAATACTCAACAAACTTATACCTCTGTAATTTGAGCACTCACTCTTATCCCCTTTGCCTTTGTACAATGGCACTATGCACGCATTCCGCCAATCCTCAGGCACCTCACCGTGAGTCATACATACATTAAATAACCTTACCAACCAGTCAATAATACAGTCACCCCCTTTTTTAATAAATTCCACTGCAATACCATCCAAACCTGCTGCCTTGCTGGCTTTCATCTTCCGGAAAGCTTTTACTAGCTCTTCTCTGTTTACCAAATCATTTTCCCTAACCCTCTCACTTTGCACACCACCTCGACCAAAACAACCTATATCTGCCACTCTATCATCAAACACATTTAACAAACCTTCAAAATACTCACTCCATCTCCTTCTCACATCACCACTACTTGTTATCACCTCCCCATTTCCGCCCTTCACTGAAGTTCCCATTTGCTCCCTTGTCTTACGCACTTTATTTACCTCCTTCCAGAACATCTTTTTATTCTCCCTAAAATTTAATGATACTCTCTCACCCCAACTCTCATTTGCCCTCTTTTTCACCTCTTCCACCTTTCTCTTGACCTCCTGTCTCTTTCTTTTATACTTCTCCCACTCAATTGCATTTTTTCCCTGCAAAAATTGTCCAAATGCCTCTCTCTTCTCTTTCACTAATACTCTTACTTCTTCATCCCACCACTCACTACCCTTTCTAATCAACCCACCTCCCACTCTTCTCATGCCACAAGCATCTTCTGCGCAATCCATCACTGATTCCCTAGATACATCCCATTCCTCCCCCACTCCCCTTACTTCCATTGTTCTTACCTTTTTCCATTCTGTACTCAGTCCCTCCTGGTACATTCTCACACAAGTCTCCTTCCCAAGCTCACTTACTCTCACCACCCTCTTCACCCCAACATTCACTCTTCTTTTCTGGAAACTCATACAAATCTTCACCTTAGCCTCCGCAAGATAATGATCAGACATTCCTCCAGTTGCACCTCTCAGCACATTAACATCCAAAAGTCTCTCTCGCGCGCCTGCCAATTAACACATAATCCAATTACGCTCTCTGGCCATCTCTCCTACTTACATACGTACTTATGTATATCTCGCTTTTTAAACCCGGTATTCCCAATCACTAGTCCTTTTTCAGCACATAAATCTACAAGCTCTTCACCATTTCCATTTACAACACTGAACACTCCATGTATACCAATTATTCCCTCAACTGGTACATTACTCACCTTTGCATTCAAATCACCCATCACTATAATCCGGTCTCGTGCATCAAAACCAGTAACACACTCATTCAGCTGCTCCCAAAACACTTGCCTCTCATGATCTTTCTTCTCATGCCCAGGTGCATATGCACCAATAATCACCCATCTCTCTCCATCAACTTTCAGTTTTACCCATATTAATCGAGAATTTACTTTCTTACATTTTATCACATACTCCCACAACTCCTGTTTCAGGAGTACTGCTACTCCTTCCCTTGCTCTTGTCCTCTCACTAACCCCTGACTTTACTCCCAAGACATTCCCAGACCACTCTTCCCCTTTACCCTTGATCTTCGTTTCACTAAGAGCCAAAACATCCAGGTTCCTTTCCTCAAACATACTACCTATCTCTCCTTTTTTCTCATCTTGGTTACATCCACACACATTTAGACACCCCAGTCTGAGCCTTCGAGGAGGATGAGCACTCCCCGCGTGACTCCTTCTTCTGTTTCCCATTTTAGAAAGTTAATACAAGGAGGGGAGGATTTCTGGCCCCCCGCTCCCGTCCCCTCTAGTCGCCTTCTACGACTCGCGAGGAATGCGTGGGAAGTATTCTTTCACCCCTATCCCCAGGGATAATATACATATATATACATACACATACATACGCACATATACACACACACACACACATATACATATATATACATATGAAAAATGTAAGAAATAATTTAGAAAGCTGAAACTTCTAGCTTGAAATGAAATTCATATATATATATATATATATATATATATATATATATATATATATATATATATACACAGAGAGAGAGAGAGAGAGAGAGAGAGAGAGAGAGAGAGAGAGAGAGAGAGAGAGAGAGAAAGAGAGAGAGAGAGAGAGAGAGAGAGAGAGAGAGAGAGAGAGAGAGAGAGAGAGAGAGAGAGACAGACAAACAGAATGACAGACACACCGACAGAGACGGCAGGAATAAAAGATTATGAATTTGAGCAATGTATTTCCTGCGTGTTGTACGATGCTAGTAACATGGGCGGAAGTGTTGATGGCGGACACCTTTCCCTCCTTGTATGTTCTCTTTCCAAAAAGGGGAGGAAAATATAACACAAAGCGAGTATGTATCCTCGATGGCTCAGGCTAGGGTTTCTGGATGTGTATGAACATAGCCAGGATGAGAAAAAGAGAGAAATAAGTTGTAGTTATTGGGAAAGGAGCCCTAATGAGAGAAACTAAGTTGAGGGTGAATGGGGCAGAATGTTCGCGAGGTAAACTCTAAGGTTAGTGTGAGGGCAACAGCTAAAGTTGAGGTAATTCTTCTTATGAAGGAGGAACAATGGGTTTGTCTTATAGGGCGTAGGGAAGTGAATTCAAGATTGAAGGTAGATAACAAGACGGAGGAGAGTGATTGTTACCACTTATGCTCCTGGTTGTGAGTTATAGAGAAAGGAGTGCTTTTTGTAAAGAACTGAATGGGTACGTCTGCAATTATGATGCAAGGGAGCGAAGCTTGGTACTAGGGGATCTAAATGCAAGAGTGAGTGATGTCGTAATTGAAGGTGTGTTTGCGGGGCAGGGGCTCCCCGGTGTAAATGAAAGTGGGGAAGAGCTTTTCGAGTTGTGTGCTGAGGGAGGAATGAGTTGTGACCGGGAGTACATCGTAAAAGAAAATAATGAATAAAAAAAGTGCGTTCGTATGAGTGAGCGGGATGGAGAGATAAGCGGATATTCTTGGATTATGTGCTAACTGGAAAGCGTTCAAAATAGAAGTTATTGGATATGAACATGCCAAGGGGAATGACAGGTAGAATGTCTGATCATTTCTTGGAGGCGACGAGTGTGAAAGTTTGGAATGATAAAGACGAGCTTTGAAAAGAGGCTTGTGTGAAGAGATGCGAAAGGAAATGGAGAGAAAAGAAGCATAGTGTAAGAGTAAATGAGACAAGGGGAGTGGGAGAGGAATGGAAGATAATTAGCGAAATGATGTTTACATACACAGGTGAAGTGTTGGGAATGTGGAAGGTGGGATGTGAACGTGTGAGAAAAGTTAGTAAGTTGTGGGATGATGAAGCTAAATTGCTGGTGAAAGAAATATTTGAGATGTATGGACGATATTTGCATAGAAGGAGTATGAGTTATAAATAGGAGTTCAAGAGTAAGCAGCAAGAGGTCAAGAGAAGTGGATGAGAGCTGAAAGAGAAGGAAAATGAGAAATTGAGTGATACGGTAACTATGAACTCAGAGGCAATGATTCTAAAGGACTGAATAACATGAGAAGAAAAAGAGAGATGGAAGTGACAGTTAGGGAGCTAGATTAGGAAGTAGTAGCTGACAAAGAGTAGGTGAAAGATGGTAAGTACTTTGAAGTCCCACTGGAGGTGTTAGATGACACAGCGGCGAATGTGGTGTGTTTGAGAGGAGGTGGCATGTTGAATGAGATAGTCATAGCGAATGGCATAGTGAAAAGAAAGAAGGTAACGAAAATCCAGCTTAAGGTCTTGTACAGTAAAGTTGCAGGAATAGATGGAACTGCAACTGAGTTTTTCATGAAGAGGAGTAACAATGTTGTTGATTGAGTGGTCAGGCTCTTCGACATTTGTGTAGCCTATGGTGAGGTGTGAAGGGACTGGCGAGATACATAATAGTGCCTTTTATAAAAGGCAAGAGGGATAAAAGAAAATATTCGAATTGCAGATGTATCAAATTGAGTATATTTGGTTAGGTACGGTGTAGGGTGGTGATTAGGAGGTGGTGGGATGCACTAAACCTCTGATTGGCTGGTACACAGTAGCTTTACGGGAGGAAGTGAAAATATTGACCAAGTATTTGCTTTGAATGACTTTTGTGAGAAACGCATGTAGAGGGTAAACTAACTGTATGTGGCGTCTAGGGATCTAGAGAAAGCGTCTGATAGGGCTAACAGAGAAGCCTTGTGGAAGATGCTGCGAATATATGAGGTAAATGGAAATTTACTAAATGTTGTAGGCAGTTTTTACCAGGGAAGAAGGCGGCTTGTGTATTAGTAGGAAAGAGAGAGGGGTGAGTGGCCCCCGTTGATGGTGGCCCTGCGTTATGTGTGATGTCACCTAGCTACTTGAATCTTTTCATCAACGGGGTTATAACTTATAAGGAAGGTGAGTCCAACGGTTTTATAACAAGGGTTGGGTCTTCAGTATGATAGCGATGGATGGCATAGAAGATGAATCAGTTTTAGATGACACAGTTCTGCCAGCAGACCAGAAGAGAAACCCAAAAAGCTGGTGACTGAGTTTGGAGAATAAAGTGAAAGAGGAAGTTGAGTTTTTACTCTCTCTCTTTTTTTGTGTGACCGACGGGGAAAACATTTCCCCAATCAAAGTGATCTCGGAGGTAAGGAAAAGATTGAGATAAAACGACTGAGTAATTAATCAAAATCTTGCAGATATTTTTAGGCCTAAGTCTTCAGGGTAGAAATGGCATAGGTCCGTAGATGGAAAGTCAAAAGATGGGAATTAATTCCACATTTTTGCAGTTTGGGGACAAGAGGTATCATAACGGTCAGTCCTCGCATAATGAGGTGAAGCAGGGAGATGAGACAGTGTGGTTTAAGTGCATTTTGAATGGGTAGGATGGGGAAGAAGTGGAGTGTTCCATATGCCAGGGAGTGGCTATAACAGCGGTTATAACCATGGGGTTGAAATGTGTCATAGACCTAGTGAGAAAGAGGATTAAGGTTCTGGGTGATGCAAAGAGTGTCTGGAAAGAGGGGTCAGTGTCTACTAGAGTAAAGAGGGGATTCTTTGAAGGTATGATAGTCCCGATGTAAATAAAAGCAATACAGTGAGCTTATACGTACTGCATAAGGATTTTATGTGGTGTGATGTGGATGTGATATAGTAAGGACAGTCTGGCTAAGGAAGCTGACCAATGTGCGCTTAAATGATCTGGACATATGGAGAGGATGAGTGAAGAGAGACCAACTAAAGGGATTTATATGTCAGAAGTCAAGGAGTAATGAGTAGGATAGGCAATGAAGAGGGAAGGATAGAGTGAAGGAGGCTTTAAGGTATCGGGGCCCAAGCAGTCAAGAGTGTGAGAGGCGTGCAAAGGATAGATTTAATTGGATCGATACGGTATATGGGAAGAGGGGATCGTCGTGCTGTTCGTGTGCTGAAACAAGCCAGATGAAACAGTCGCGGGTAAACCGTAGGTTATTCTGTATGGCATTCCTACATATAATAAGCCTTGGATTCAGTACATGATGCGCAACAGCTTGAAGCTTGAGAGTGGATGTGTCCAAACGAAGCTGTTGCTCGTTTGTTCCTATCGCTACTTTGCTGAGTATAAAAGACAAGCATATATATATATATATATATATATATATATATATATGTGAATAAGAGCAAGGTTATTAGGTACAGTAGGGTTGAGGGTCAAGTCAATTGGGAGGTAAGTTTGAATGGAGAAAAACTGGAGGAAGTAAAGTGTTTTAGATATCTGGGAGTGGATCTGGCAGCGGATGGAACCATGGAAGCGGAAGTGAATCATAGGGTGGGGGAGGGGGCAAAAATCCTGGGAGCCTTGAAGAATGTGTGGAAGTCGAGAACATTATCTCGGAAAGCAAAAATGGGTATGTTTGAAGGAATAGTGTTTCCAACAATGCTGTATGGTTGCGAGGCGTGGGTTATGGATAGAGTTGTGCGCAGGAGGGTGGATGTGCTGGAAATGAGATGTTTGAGGACAAGGTGTGGTTTGAGGTGGTTTGATCGAGTAAGTAATGTAAGGGTAAGAGAGATGTGTGGAAATAAAAAGAGCGTGTTGAGAGAGCAGAAGAGGGTGTCTTGAAATGGTTTGGGCACATGAAGAGAATGAGTGAGGAAAGATTGACCAAGAGGATATATGTGTCGGAGGTGGAGGGAACGAGGAGAAGTGGGAGACCAAATTGGAGGTGGAAAGATGGAGTGAAAAAGATTTTGTGTGATCGGGGCCTGAACATGCAGGAGGGTGAAAGGAGGTCAAGGAATAGAGTGAATTGGATCGATGTGGTATACCGGGGTTGACGTGCTGTCAGTGGATTGAATCAGGGCATGTGAAGCGTCTGGGGTAAACCATGGAAAGTTGTGTGGGGCCTTGATGTGGAAAGGGAGCTGTGGTTTCGGGCATTATTGCATGACAGCTAGAGACTGAGTGTGAACGAATGGGACCTTTGTTGTCTTTTCCTAGTGCTACCTCGCACGCATGAGGGGGGAGGGGGATGGTATTCCATGTGTGGCGAGGTGGCGATGGGAATGAATAAAGGCAGACAGTGTGAATTGTGTGCATGGGTATATATGTATATGTCTGTGTGTGTATATATATGTGTACATTGAGATGTATAGGTATGTATATTTGCGTGTGTGGACGTGTATGTATATACATTGTGTATGGGGGTGGGTTGGGCCATTTCTTTCGTCTGTTTCCTTGCGCTACCTCACAAACGCGGGAGACAGCGAGAAAGCAAAATAGAAAATAATAAAAAAGAAAAAAAAAAAAAATATATATATATATATATATATATATATATATATATATATATATATATATATATATATATATATTTATATTAGCCCCCTTCACCGATGTTCCCTTTTGTTCTCTTTTCTTACGCACTTTATTTACCTCCTTCCAAAACATCTTTTCATTATCCCTAAAATTTAAAGACACTTAACCCAACTCTCATTTGCCCTCTTTTTCACCTCTTGCACCTTTCTCTTGACCTCCTGCCTCTTTCTTTTATACATATCCCAGTCATTCGCGCTACTTCCCTGCAAAAATCTCACAAACACCTCCCTCTTCTCTTTCACAAACAATCTCACACCTTCATCCCACCACTCACTACCCTCTCTAATCTGCTCACCTCCCACTTTTCTCATGCCATAGGCTTCTTTTGTGCAAACCATCAATGCTTCTCTAAATACATTCCATTCCTCCAACACTCCCCTTACGTCATTTGCTCTTAATTTTTCCATTCTGATCTCAATCGCTTCTGTTACTTCCTCTCACAACTCTCCTTTCCAAGTTCACTTACTTTCACCATAATCTTCAACCCAACATTCTCTCTTTCCTGAAAAGGGAGGTAATAACAAGTAGTGGTGATGTGAGAAGAAGATGGAGTGATTATTTTGAAGGTCTGTTGAATGTGTTAGATGAAAGAGTGGCAGATATAGGGTGTTTTTATCGAGGTGGTGTACGAATTGAGAGGGTCAGGGAGAATGGTTTGGTTAACAGAAAAAAGGTAGTGAAAGCTTTGCGGAAGAAGAAAGCCAGCAAGGCGGCGGATATGGATGGTATTGCAGTGGAACTTATTAAAAAAAAGGAGGTGGCTGTGTTCCTGACTGGTTGATAAGGATATCCACTGTACGTATGGCTCATAGTGAAGTGCCAGAGGATTTGCGGAAAGCCAATTGTACAAAGGCAAAGGGAATAAAGGTGAGCGGTCACATTAGCAATGTTTACGTTTGTTGCGAATTCCTGGGAAATCATATCACAGGGTATTGTTTAAGAGGGTGAAGGCATGTACAGAGCATCAGACTGGGGAAGAGCGGTGTGGTTTCAGAAGTGGTAGAGGATGTGTGGATCAGGCGTTTCCTTGGAAGAATGTATGTGAGAAATACTTAGAAAAACAAATGGATATGTATATAACATTTCTGGATCTGGAGAAGGCATATGATAGACATGATAGAGATGCTTTGTGGAAGGTTTTAAGAGTATATGGTGTAGGAGGCAAGTTGCTAGAAGCAGTGAAAAGCTTTTATCGAGGATGTAAGGCATGTGTACGAGTAGGAAGAAAGTGACTGGTTCTCAGTGAATGTCGGTTTGCGGTAGGGGTGTGTATTGCCTCCATAGTTGTTTAATTTTTTATGGATGGTTGTTGTTAGGGAGGTGCTTCCAAGAGTTTTGGTGAGAGGAGCAAGTATGAAGTGTGTTGTGGATGAGAGGGCTTGGGAAGTGAGTCAGTTGTTATTCGCTGATGATACAGCACTGGTGGCTGATTCGGCTGAGAAACTGCAGAAGCTGGTGACTGAGTTTGGTAAAGTGTGTGAAAGAAGAGAGGTGAGAGTAAATGGGAATAAGAGCAAGGTTATCAGGTACATTAGGGTTGAGGGACAAGTCAGCTGGATAAGCTTGAATGGAGAAAAACAGGAGGAAGTGAAATGCTTTAGATTTCTGGGAGTGGATTTGGCGGCGGATGGAACCACGGAAGCGGAAATGAGTCACTGGGTGGGGGAGGGGGCAGAGGTTCTGGGAGCGTTGAACAATGTGTTGAATGCGAAAACATTATCTCGGAAAGCAAAAATGGGAATGCTTGATGGAATAATGGTTCCAACAATGTTATATGGTTGCGAGGCGTGGGCTATAGATAGGGTTGTGTGGAAGAGGGTAGATGTGTTTGAAATGAGATGTTTAAAGACAATATGTGGTGTGAGGTGGTTTGATTGAGTAAGTAATGAAAAGGTAATAGAGATGTGTGGCAATACTAAGAGTGTGGTTGAGAGAGCAGATAAGGTTGTATTAGAATGGTTTGGTCACATGGAGAGAATGAGTGAGGAAAGATTGACGAAGAGGATATATATGTCAGAGGTGGAGGGGACGAGGAGAAGTGGGAGACAAAATTGGAGATGGAAGGAAAGAGTGAAAAAGATTTTGAGCGATCGGGGCATGAACATGCAGGAGGGTGAAAGGCGTGCAAGGAATAGGGTGAATTGGAACAATTTGGAATACCAGATTCGACGTGTTGTCAGTGGATTGAACAAGTTCATGTGAAATGTCTGGGGTAAACAATGGAAAGTTTTGTGGGGTCTGGATGTGGAAAGAGAGCTGTGATTTCGGTGCATTATACATGAGAGGAAGAGGCTGAGTGTGAACGAATGTGGCTTTTGCTGTCTTTCCCTAGCGATATCTCGCGCACATGCGGGGGGAGGGAGTTGTCATTTCATGTGTTTCGGGGTGGAGACGGAAATGAATAAAGGCAGCAAATATGAATTTTATACATGTGTTTACATGTATATGCCTGTGTATGTTTATATATGTATTCGTTGAAATGTATAGGTAGGTATATGTGCGTGTGTGGACGTGTATGTATATACATGTGAATGTGGTTGGGTTTGGCCATTCTTTCGTCTGTCTTTGAGCTACCTTGCTACGCGGCATATATATATATATATATATATATATATATATATATATATATATATATATATATATATATATTTTACTATTTCTTTATTTTGCTTTGTCGCTGTCTCCCGCGTTTGCGAGGTAGCGCAAGGAAACACACGAAAGAAATGGCCCAACCCACCCCCATACACATGTATATACATACACGTCCACACACGCAAATATACATACCTATACATCTCAATGTACACATATATACACACACAGACACATACATATATACCCATGCACACAATTCACACTGTCTGCCTTTATTTATTCCCATGGCCACCTCGCCACACATGGAATAACATCCCCCTCCCCCCTCATGTGTGCGAGGTAGCGCTAGGAAAAGACAACAAAGGCCCCATTCGTTCACACTCAGTCTCTAGCTGTCATGCAATAATGCCCGAAACCACAGCTCCCTTTCCACATCCAGGCCCCACACAACTTTCCATGGTTTACCCCAGACGCCTCACATGCCCTGATTCAATCCACTGACAGCACGTCAACCCCGGTATACCACATCGATCCAATTCACTCTATTCCTTGCCCGCTTTTCACCCTCCTGCATGTTCAGGCCCCGATCACTCAAAATCTTTTTCACTCCATCTTTCCACCTCCAATTTGGTCTCCCACTTCTCCTCGTTCCCTCCACCTCCGATACATATATCCTCTTGGTCAGTCTTTCCTCACTCATTCTCTCCATGTGTCCAAACCATTTCAAAACACCCTCTTCTTCTGTCTCAACCACGTTCTTTTTATTTCCACACATCTCTCTTACCCTTACATTACTTACTCGATCAAACCACCTCACACCACACATTGTCCTCAAACATCTCATTTCCAGCACATCCATCCTCCTGCGCACCACTCTATCCATAGCCCACGCCTCGCAACCATACAACATTGTTGGAACCACTATTCCTTCAAACATACACATTTTTGCTTTCCGAGATAATGTTCTCGAATTCCAAACATTCTTTAAGGCTCTCAGGATTTTTGCCCCCTCCCCCACCCTATGATTCACTTCCGCTTCCATGGTTCCATCCGCTGCCAGATCCACTCCCAGATATTTAAAACACTTTACTTCCTCCAGTTTTTCTCCATTCAAACTTACCTCCCAATTGACTTGACCCTCAACCCTACTGTACCTAATAACCTTGCTCTTATTCACATTTACTCTTAACTTTCTTCTTCCACACACTTTACCAAACTCAGTCACCAGCTTCTGCAGTTTCTCACATGAATCAGCCACCAGCGTTGTATCATCAGCGAACAACAACTGACTCACTTCCCAAGCTCTCTCATCCCCAACAGACTGCATACTTGCCACTCTTTCCAAAACTCTTGCATTCACCTCCCTAACAACCCCATCCATAAACAAATTAAACATGATCATAATTAGTCGTTGTCTCCTGCGTTAGCAAGGTAGCGCAAAGAAACAGATGAAAGAATGGCCCAACCCACCCACATACACATGCACATACATAACCGCCCACACACGCACATATATATACCTATACATTTCAATGTATACGTACATATCCATACACAGACATATACACTTATACACATGTACATACTCCCCCAACGAGCGCGCAAGGTAGCGATAGAAATAGACAATAAAGACCACATTCGTTCACGCTCAATCTCTAGCTGTCATGTGCAATGCACCGAAACCACAGCTCCCCCTCCACATCCAGGCCCCACAAAACCTTCCACGGCTCACCCCAGACGCTCCACACGCCCCGGCTCAATCAATTGATAGCACGTCGACCCCGGTACACCACATCCTTCCAATTCACTCTATTCATTACACGCCCTTCACCCTCCTGCATGTTCTGGCCCTGATCGCTGAAAGTCCTTTTCACTCCATCCCTCCACCCCAATCTGGTCTCCAACTTCTCCTCGCTCCCTCCACATCTGACATATACATCCTCCCTTTCAATCTCTCCTCACTCACGGTCTCCACGTGACCAAACAACATCAACACCCCCTTCCTTGCTCTCCCAAACACACTCATTCATTAATTACTCAATCAAACTACCTCACACTACATATCGTCCTCAAACATCTCATCTCCAACACATCAACAATCCTTCGCACCGTCCTATCTATAGCCGATATCAAGGAACCATATAACATTGTTGGAACCACTATTCCTTCAAGCATACCCATTTTTGCTCTCCGAAATAACGTTCTCGCCTTCCACACATTCTTCACTGCTACCAGAACCTTCGCCCCCTCCCTCACCCCGTGACTCACTTCCGCTTCTATGGCTTCATCCACTACCAAATCCACTCTCAGATATCTAAAACACTTTACTTTCTCCTGTTTTTCTCCATTCAAACTTACCTCCCAATTGACTTGTCCCTCAACCCTAGTGTACCTAATAACCTTGCACTTATTCACATTTACTATCAGCTTTCTTCTTTCACGCACTTTACCAAATGTAGTCACCAACTTTTCCAGTTTTTCATCCGAATCAACCACCAGGGCTGTATCATCAGCGAACAAGAACTGACTCACTTCCCTCTCATTTTTTTTTTAATTTTCCAAAAGAAGGAACAGAGAAGGGGGCCAGGTGAGGATATACCCTCAAAGGCCTAGTCCTCTGTTCTTAACGCTACCTTGCTAATGCGGGAAATGGCGAATAGTGGTGAGAGTAAGTGAGCTTGGGAAGGAGACTTGTGTGAGGAAGTACCAGGAGAGACTGAGTACAGAATGGAAAAAGGTGAGAACAATGGAAGTAAGGGGAGTGGGGGAGGAATGGGATGTATTTAGGGAATCAGTGATGGATTGCGCAAAAGATGCTTGTGGCATGAGAAGAGTGGGAGGTGGGTTGATTAGAAAGGGTAGTGAGTGGTGGGATGAAGAAGTAAGAGTATTAGTGAAAGAGAAGAGAGAGGCATTTGGACGATTTTTGCAGGGAAAAAATGCAATTGAGTGGGAGACGTATAAAAGAAAGAGACAGGAGGTCAAGAGAAAGGTGCAAGAGGTGAAAAAAAGGGCAAATGAGAGTTGGGGTGAGAGAGTATCATTAAATTTTAGGGAGAATAAAAAGATGTTCTGGAAGGAGGTAAATAGTGTGCGTAAGAAAAGGGAGCAAATGGGAACTTCAGTGAAGGGCGCAAACGGGGAGGTGATAACAAGTAGTGGTGATGTGAGAAGGAGATGGAGTGAGTATTTTGAAGGTTTGTTGAATGTGTTTGATGATAGAGTGGCAGATATAGGGTGTTTTGGTCGAGGTGGTGTGCAAAGTGAGAGGGTTAGGGAAAATGATTTGGTAAACAGAGAAGAGGTAGTAAAAGCTTTGCGGAAGATGAAAGCCGGCAAGGCAGCAGGTTGGATGGTATTGCAGTGGAATTTATTAAAAAAGGGGGTGACTGTATTGTTGACTGGTTGGTAAGGTTATTTAATGTATGTATGACTCACGGTGAGGTGCCTGAGGATTGGCGGAATGCGTGCATAGTGCCATTGTACAAAGGCAAAGGGGATAAGAGTGAGTGCTCAAATTACAGAGGTATAAGTTTGTTGAGTATTCCTGGTAAATTATATGGGAGGGTATTGATTGAGAGGGTGAAGGCATGTACAGAGCATCAGATTGGGGAAGAGCAGTGTGGTTTCAGAAGTGGTAGAGGATGTGTGGATCAGGTGTTTGCTTTGAAGAATGTATGTGAGAAATACTTAGAAAAGCAAATGGATTTGTATGTAGCATTTATGGATCTGGAGAAGGCATATGATAGAGTTGATAGAGATGCTCTGTGGAAGGTATTAAGAATATATGGTGTCTGAGGAAAGTTGTTAGAATCAGTGAAAAGTTTTTATCGAGGATGTAAGGCATGTGTACGTGTAGGAAGAGAGGAAAGTGATTGGTTCTCAGTGAATGTAGGTTTGCGGCAGGGGTGTGTGATGTCTCCATGGTTGTTTAATTTGTTTATGGATGGGGTTGTTAGGGAGGTGAATGCAAGAGTTTTGGAAAGAGGGGCAAGTATGAAGTCTGTTGGGGATGAGAGAGCTTGGGAAGTGAGTCAGTTGTTGTTCGCTGATGATACAGCGCTGGTGGCTGATTCATGTGAGAAACTGCAGAAGCTGGTGACTGAGTTTGGTAAAGTGTGTGAAAGAAGAAAGTTAAGAGTAAATGTGAATAAGAGCAAGGTTATTAGGTACAGTAGGGTTGAGGGTCAAGTCAATTGTGAGGTGAGTTTGAGTGGAGAAAAACTGGAGGAAGTGAAGTGTTTTAGATATCTGGGAGTGGATCTGGCAGCGGATGGAACCATGGAAGCGGAAGTGGATCATAGGGTGAGGGAGGGGGCGAAAATTCTGGGAGCCTTGAAGAATGTGTGGAAGTCGAGAACATTATCTCGGAAAGCAAAAATGGGTATGTTTGAAGGAATAGTGGTTCCAACAATGTTGTATGGTTGCGAGGCGTGGGCTATGGATAGAGTTGTGCGCAGGAGGATGGATATGCTGGAAATGAGATGTTTGAGGACAATGTGTGGTGTGAGGTGGTTTGATCGAGTAAGTAACGTAAGGGTAAGAGAGATGTGTGGAAATAAAAAGAGCGTGGTTGAGAGAGCAGAAGAGGGTGTTTTGAAATGGTTTTGGCACATGGAGAGAATGAGTGAGGAAAGATTGACCAAGAGGATATATGTGTCGGAGGTGGAGGGAACGAGGAGAAGAGGGAGACCAAATTGGAGGTGGAAAGATGGAGTGAAAAAGATTTTGTGTGATCGGGGCCTGAACATGCAGGAGGGTGAAAGGAGGGCAAGGAATAGAGTGAATTGGAGCGATGTGGTATACCGTGGTTGACGTGATATCAGTGGATTGAATCAGGGCATGTGAAGCGTCTGGGGTAAACCATGGAAAGCTGTGTAGGTATGTATATTTGCGTGTGTGGACGTATGTATATACATGTGTATGGGGGTGGGTTGGGCCATTTCTTTCGTCTGTTTCCTTGCGCTACCTCGCAAACGCGGGAGACAGCGACAAAGCAAAAAAAAAAAAAAAAATGTATATATATATATATATATATATATATATATATATATATATATATATATATATATATATATATATATATATATATATATATATATATATATATATATATATATATATATATATATATATATATATATATATATATATATATATATTATACATATATATATATATATATATATATATATATGTATATATATATATATATATATATATATATATATATATATATATATATATATATATATATATATATATATATGTATATATATATATATATATATATATATCCCTGGGGATAGGGGACAAAGAATACTTCCCACGTATTCCCTACGTGTCGTAGAAGACGACTAAAAGGGGATGGAGCGGGGGGGGCTGGAAATCCTCCCCTCTCGATTTTTTTAAATTTTCCAAAAGAAGGAACGGATAAGGGGGCAGGTGAGGATATTCCCTCAAAGGCCCAGTCCTCTGTTTTTAACGCTACTTCGCTAGCACGGAAAATGGCGAATAGTTTGAAAGAAACAAAGCTATATATATATATATATATATATATATATATATATATATATATATATATATATATATATATATATATATATATATATAAATTTTTATATATATTATTGATATTATTATTATCATTATCATACTTTCTCGCTGTCTCCCGCGTTAGAGGTAGCGCAAGGAAACAGACGAAAGAATGGCCCTACCCACCAATATATACTTGTATGTACATACACGTGCACACACGCACATATACATACCAATACATCTTAACGTATACACATGTATACATAAACACACAGATATATACAAACAGGCACATGTACATAATTCATACTGTCTGCCCTTATTCATTCCCGTCACCAACCCGCCAAACATGAAATAACAACCCCCTCACCCAGAATGTGCGTGAGGTAGCGCTAGGAAAAGACAACAAAGGCCACATTCGTTCACACTCAGTCTCTAGCTGTCATGTATAATACACCGAAACCAAAGCTCGTTTTCCACATCCAGGCCCTACAGAACTTTTCATGGTTTACCCAAGACGCTTCACATGCCCTGGATCAATCCATTGACAGCACATCGACCCGGTATACCACATCGTTCGATTTCACTCTATTCCTAGCACGATTTCACCTTCCTGCATGTTCAGGCCCCGATCACTCAAAACCTTTTTCACTCCATCTTTCCATCTTTATTTGGTCTCTCACTTCTCTTTCCCTCCACCTCTGACACGTATATCCTCTTTGTCAATCATTCCTCACTCATTCTCTCCATGTGACCAAACCATTTCAAAACACCCTCTTCTGCTCTCTCAACCACACCTTTTTTTCTTACCTCACACCTCTCTCACCCTTTCATTACTTAATCAAACCACCTCACACCAAATATTGTCCTCAAACATCTCATTCCCGACACATCCACCCTCCTCCGCACAACCACATAACATTGTTGAAACCACTGTTCCTTCACATATATCCATTTTTGCCTTCAAAATAACGTTCTCGACTTCCACACATTTTTCAGCGTTCCCAGAACTTTCACCCCCTCACCGACCCTATGATTCACGTCCGCTTCCATGGTTCCATCCGCTGCCAAATCCACTCCAAAGACACCTAAAACACTTTACTTCCTCCTGTTTTTCTCCATTCAAACTTACCTCCCAATTGACTTGTCCGTCAACCCTACTGTACCTAATAACCTTGCTTATATTCACATTTACTCTCAGCTTTCTTCTTTCACACAATTTACCAAACTCAGTCACCAGCTTCTGCAGTTTCTCAGCCGAATCAGCCAACAGAGCTGTATCATCAGCGAACAACAAATGACTCACTTGCCAAGCTCTCTCATCCACAACAGATTGCATACTTGCCCCTCTCTCCAAAATTCTTGCATTCACCTCCCTAACAACACCATCCATAAACAAATTAAACAACCAAGGAGACATCACGCATCCCTGCCGCAAAACGAAATTCACTGAGAACCAATCATATCCATCTCTTCTACT
Organism: Panulirus ornatus; assembly: GCF_036320965.1. Classification (NCBI taxonomy): domain Eukaryota; kingdom Metazoa; phylum Arthropoda; class Malacostraca; order Decapoda; family Palinuridae; genus Panulirus; species Panulirus ornatus. Next base: position 51,551,251 of record NC_092226.1, read on the forward strand.
CGCACACATGCCTTACATCCTCGAAAAAAACTTTTCACTGCTTCTAACAACTTGCCTCCCAAACCATAAGTTCTTAATACCTTCCAAAGAGCATCTCTATCAACTCTATCATATGCCTTCTCCAGGTCCATAAATGCTACATACGAATCCATTATTATCTGTACATTACCCCAGGAACAGTTTCCATGAAAGATTCATGAAGCTGCCCAGGACGTTTTAGAGCTCCTGCAGGCCAAGCTGCTCTACTACCGGAAGACTTCTTTGGAGTGAGTTCTTTGAAGAGACTGAACTCCCAGCAGGACAGCCCGCAACAGGAGACTTTCCACTCGCAGCTGGCAAAACTTATATATATATATATGTATATATATATATATATATATATATATATATATATATATATATATATATATATATATATATATATATATATATATATATAGATAGATAGATAGATAGGTAGATATATAGATAGATAGATAGATATATATACATTTATATATATATATATATATATATATATATATATATATATATATATATATATATATATATATATATATATATATATTATTTTATTTTGCTTTGTCGCTGTTTCCCGCGTTAGCGAGGTAGCGCAAGGAAACAGACGAAAGAATGGCACAACCCGCCCACATACACATGTATATACATACACGTCCACACACGCAAATATACATACCTATACATCTCAATGTACACACATATATATACACACAGACACATACATATATACCCATGCACACAATTCACACTGTCTGCCTTTATTCATTCCCATCGCCACCTCGCCACACATGTAATACCATCCCCCTCCCTCCTCATATGTGTGAGGTAACACTAGGAAAAGACAACAAAGGCCCCATTCGTTCACACTCAGTCTCTAGCTGTCATGCAATAATGCCCGACACCACAGCTCCCTTTCCACATCCAGGCCCCACACAACTTTCCACGGTTTACCCCAGACGCTTCACATGCCCTGATTCAATCCACTGACAGCACGTCAACCTCGGTATACCACATCGATCCAATTCACTCTATTCCTTGCCCTCCTTTCACTCTCCTGCATGTTCAGGCCCCGATCACACAAAATCTTTTTCACTCCATCTTTCCACCTCTAATTTGCTCTCCCACTTCTCCTCGTTCCCTCCACCTCCGACACATATATTCTCTTGTTCAATCTTTCCTCACTCATTCTCTCCATGTGCCCAAAAATTTCAAAACACCCTCTTCTGCTCTCTCAACCAAGCTCTTTTTATTTCCACACATCTCTCTTACCCTTACATTACTTACTCGATCAAACCACCTCACACCACACATTGTCCTCAAACATCTCATTTCCAGCACATCCACCCTCCTGCTCACAACTCTAACCATAGGCCACGCCTCGCAACCATACAACATTGTTGGAACCACTATTCCTTCAAACATACCCATTTTTGCTTTCCGAGATAATGTTCTCGACTTCCACACATTCTTCAAGGCTCCCAGGATTTTCGCCCCCTCCCCCACCCTATGATTCACTTCCGCTTCCATGGTTCCATCCGCTGCCAAATCCACTCCCAGATATCTAAAACACTTCACTTCATCCAGCATTTCTCCATTCAAACTTACCTCCCAATTTACTTGACCCTCAACTCTACTGTTCCTAATAACCTTACTCTTATTCACACTTACTCTCAACTTTTTTCTTTCACACACTTTACCAAACTCAGTTATCAGCTTTTGCAGTTTCTCACATGAATCAGCCACCAGAGCTGTATCATCAGCGAACAACAACTGACTCACTTCCCAAGCTCTCTCATCTACAACATACTGCATACTTGCCCCTCTTTCCAAAACTCTTGCATTCACCTCCCGAACAACCCCATCCATAAAAAAATTAAACAACCATGGAGACATCACACACCCCTGCCGTAAACCTACATTCACTGAGAACCAATCACTCTCCTCTCTTCCTACACGTACACATGCCTTACATCCTCTATAAAAGCTTTTCACTGCTTCTAACAACTTGCCTCTTACACCATTATTCTTAATACCTTCCACAGAGCATCTCTATCAACTCTATCATATGCCTTCTCCAGATCCATAGATACTACTACAAATCCATTTGCTTTTCTAAGTATTTCTCACATACATTCTTCCAAGAAAACACCTGATCCACACATCCTCTACCACTTCTGAAACCACACTGCTCCTCCCCAATATAATGCTCTGTACATGCCTTCACCCTCTCAATCAATACCCTCACTTATAATTTACCAGGAATACTCAACAAACTTATACACCTGTAATTTGAGCACTCACTCTTATCACCTTTGCCTTTGTACAATGGCACTATGCACGCATTCCGCCAATCCTCAGGCACCTCACCATGAGTCATACATACATTAAATAACCTTACCAACCAGTCAACAATACAGTCACCCCCTTTTTTAATAAATTCCACTGCAATACCATCCAAACCTGCTGCCTTGCCGGCTTTCATCTTCCGCAAAGCTTTTACTACCTCTTCTCTGTTTACCAAATCATTTTCCCTAACTCTCTCACTTTGCACACCACCTCGACCAAAACACCCTATATCTACCATTCTATCATCAAACACATTCAACAAAATTCAAAATACTCACTCCATCTCCTTCTCACATCACCACTACTTGTTATCACCTCCCCATTTGCGCCCTTCAATGAAGTTCCCATTTGCTCCCTTGTCTTACGCACTTTATGTTTTACTTTGTCGCTGTCTCCCGCTTTGGCGAGGTAGCGCAAGGAAACAGACTAGAAAATGGCCCAACCCATCCACATACACATGTATATTCATACACATCCACACACGCAAGTATACATACCTATATATCTGAACGTATATATATATATATATATATATATATATATATATATATATATATATATATATATATATATATATATATATATATATATATATATAAATATATATATATATATATATATATATATATATATATATATATATATATATATATATATATATATATATATATATATATATATATACTCACAGACATACACACACATACACATGTACACAATTCACACTGTCTGCTTTTATTCATTCCCATCGCCACCCCGCCACACATGAAATAACATTCCCTCTCCACGCATGTGCGCGAGGTAGAGCTAGGAAAAGACAACAAAGGCCACATTCGTTCACACTCAGTCTCTAGCTGTCATGCATAATGCACCGAAACCACACCTCCCTTTCCACATCCAGGCCCCTCACAACTTTCCATGCTTTACCCCAGACGCTTCACATGCCCGGGTTCAATCCATTGACAGCACGTCGACACCGGTATACCAAATCGTTCCAATTCACTCTATTTCTTGCACACCTTTCACCCTCCTGCATGTTAAGGCCCCGATCACTCAAAATTTTTTTCACTCCATCTTTCCATATCCAATTTCGTCTTCCATTTCTCCTCGTTCCCTCCACCTCTGACACATATATCCTCTAGGTCAATCTTTCCTCACTCATTCTCTCCATGCGACCAAACCATCTCAAAACACCCTCTTCTGCTTTCTCAACCACACTCTTTTTCATACATCACATCTCTCTTACCTTATCGTTACTTACTCACACCACATATTGTCCTCAAACATCTCATTTCCAGCACACCCACCCTCCTCCGCACAACTCTATCTACGGCCCACTCCTCGCAACCATATAGCATTGTTGGAACTACTATTCCTTCAAATATACCCATTTTTGCTTTCAGAGATAATATTGTCGACTTTCACTCATTCTTCAACGCTCCCAGAACTTTCGCCCCCTTCCTCACCCTATGATTCACTTCCGCTTCCATGGTTCCATCCGCTGCCAAATCCACTCCCAGATATCTAAAACACTTCACTTCCTCCAGTTTTTCTCCATTCAAACTTAGCTCCTAATTAAATTGTCCGTCAACCCTACTGTACCTAATAACCGTACTCTTATTAACATTTACTCTCAGCTCTCTTCTTTCACACACTTTACCAAACTCAGTCACCAGCTTCTGCAGTATCTCACAAGAATCAGCCACTAGCGCTGTATCATCAGCGAACAACAACTGACTCACTCCCCAAGCTCTCTCGTCCACAACAGACTGCATACTTGCCACTTTTTCCAAAACTCTTGCAGTCACCTCCCCAACAACCCCATCCATAAATAAATTAAACAATCATGGAGACATCACACATCCCTGCTGCAAACTAACATTCACCAAGAACCAATCACTTTCCTCTCTTCCTACTTGTACACTTGCCTTACATCCTCGATAAAAACTTTTCACTGCTTCTAACAACTTGCCTTCCACACCATATATTCTTAATACCTTCCACAGAGCATCTCTATCAACACACACACACACACACACACACACACACACACACACACACACACACACACACACACACACACACACATATATATATATATATATATATATATATATATATATATATATATATATATATATATATATATATATATTTGATTTGAATGCAAAGGTGAGTAATGTGGCAGTTGAGGGAATAATTGTTATACATGGGGTGTTCAGTGTTGTAAATGGAAATGGTGAAGAGCTTGTAGATTTATGTGCTGAAAAAGGAGTAGTGATTGGGAATACCTGCTTTAAAAAGCGAGATATACATAAGTATACGTATGTAAGTAGGAGAGATGGCCAGAGAGCGTTATTGGATTACGTGTAAATTGACAGGTGCGCGAAAGAGAGACTTTTGGATGTTAATGTGCTGAGAGGTGCAACTGGAGGGATGTCTGAATGTTGGGGTGAAGAGGGTGGTGAGAGTAAGTGAGCTTGGGAAGGAGACCTGTGTGAGGAAGTACCAAGAGAGACTGAGTACAGAATGGAAAAAGGTGAGAACAATGGAAGTAAGGGGAGTGGGGGAGGAATGGGATGTATCCAGGGAATCAGTGATGGATTGCGCAAAAGATGCTTGTGGCATGAGAAGCGTGGGAAGTGGGTTGATTAGAAAGGGTAGTGAGTGGCGGGATGAAGAAGATTATTAGTGAAAGAGAAGAGAGAGGCATTTGGACGATTTTTGCAGGGAAAAAATGCAATTGAGCGGAAGATGTATAAAAAAAAGTGACAGGAGGTCAAGAGAAAGGTGCAAGAGGTAAAAAGAAGGCAAATGAGAGTTGGGGTGAGAGAGTATCATTAAATTTTAGGGAGAATAAAAAGATGTCTTGGAAGGAGGTAAATAAAGTGCGTAAGACAAGGGAGCAAATGGGAACTTCAGTGAAGGGCGCAAATGGGGAGGTGATAACAAGTAGTTGTGATGTGAGGAGATGGAGTGAGTATTTTGAAGGTTTGTTGAATGTGCTTGATGACAGAGTGGCAGATATAAGGTGTTTTGGTCGAGGTGGTGTGCGAAGTGAGAGGGTTAGGGAAAATGATTTGGTAAACAGAGAAGAGGTAGTAAAAGCTTTGCGGAAGATGAAAGCCGGCAAGGCAGCAGGTTTGGATGGTATTGCAGTGGAATTTATTAAAAAAGGGGGTGACTGTATTGCTGACTGGTTGGTAAGGTTATTTAATGTATGTATGGCTCATGATGAGGTGCCTGAGGATTGGCGGAATGCGTGCATAGTGCCATTGTACAAAGGCAAAGGGGATAAGAGTGAGTGCTCAAATTACAGTGTAGGTATGTATATTTGCGTGTGTGGACGTATGTTTATACATGTGTATGGGGGTGGGTTGGGCCATTTCTTTCGTCTGTTTCCTTGCGCTACCTCGCAAACGCGGGAGACAGCGACAAAGCAAAAAAAAAAAAAAAAAAAAAAGTTTGTTGATTATTCCTGGTAAATTATATGGGAGGGTATTGATTGAGAGGGTGAAGGCATGTACAGAGCATCAGATTGGGGAAGAGCAGTGTGGTTTCAGAAGTGATAGAGGATGTGTGGATCAGGTGTTTTCTTTGAAGATGGTATGTGAGAAATACTTAGAAAAGCAAATGGATTTGTAGTAGTATCTATGGATCTGGAGAAGGCATATGATAGAGTTGATAGAGATATTCTGTGGAAGGTATTAAGAATATATGGTGTGGGAGGCAAGTTGTTAGAAGCAGTGAAAAGTTTTTATCGAGGATGTAAGGCATGTGTACGTGTAGGAAGAGAGGGAAGTGATTGGTTCTCAGTGAATGTAGGTTTGCGGCAGGGGTGTGTGATGTCTCCATGGTTGTTTCATTTGTTTATGGATGGGGTTGTTAGGGAGGTGAATGCAAGAGTTTTAGAAAGAGGGGCACGTATGAAGTCTGTTGTGGATGAGAGAGCTTGAGAAGTGAGTCAGTTGTTGTTCGCTGATGATACAACGCTGTTGGCTGATTCATGTGAGAAACTGCAGAAGCTGATGACTGAGTTTGGTAAAGTGTGTGAAAGAAGAAAGTTAAGAGTAAATGTGAATAACAGCAAGGTTATTAGGTACAGTAGGGTTTAGGGTCAAGTCAATTGGGAGGTAAGTTTAAATGTAGAAAAACTGGAGGAAGTAAAGTGTTTTAGATATCTGGGAGTGTATCTGGCAGCGGATGGAGCCATGGAAGCGGAAGTGAATCATAGGGCGGGGGAGGGGGCGAAAATTCCGGGAGCCTTGAAGAATGTGTGGAAGTCGAGAACATTATCTCGGAAAGCAAAAATGGGTATGTTTGAAGGAATAGTGGTTCCAACAATGTTGTATGGTTGCGAGGCGTGTGCTATGGATAGAGTTGTGCGCAGGAGGATGGATGTACTGGAAATGAGATGTTTGAGGACAATGTGTGGTGTGAGGTGGTTTGATCGAGTAAGTAATGTAAGGGTAAGAGAGATGTGTGGAAATAAAAAGAGCGTTGTTGAGAGAGCAGAAGAGGGTGTTTTGAAATGGTTTGGGCACATGGAGAGAATAAGTGAGGAAAGATTGACCAAGAGGATATATGTGTCGGAGGTGGAGGGAACGAGGGGAAGTGGGAGACCAAATTGGAGGTGGAAAGATGGAGTGAAAAAGATTTTGAGTGATCGGGGCCTGAACATGCAGGAGGGTGATAGGCGGGCAAGGAATAGAGTGAATTGGATCGATGTGGTATACCGAGGTTGACGTGCTGTCAGTGGATTGAATCAGGGCACGTGAAGCGTCTGTGGTAAACCATGGATAGTTGTGTAGGGCCTGGATATGGAAAGGGAGCTGTGGTTTCGGGCATTATTGCATGACAGCTAAAGACTAGTGTGAACGAATGGTGCCTTTGTTGTCTTTTCCTAGCGCTACCTCGCACACATGAGGGGGGAGGTATTCCATGTGTTGCGAGGTGGCGATGGAATGAATAAAGGCAGACAGTGTTAATTGTGTGCATGGGTATATGTGTATGTGTCTGTGTGTGTATATATATATGTGTACATTGAGATGTATAGGTATGTATATTTGCGTGTGTGGACGTGTATGTATATACATGTGTATGGGGGTGGGTTAGGCCATTTCTTTCGTCTGTTTCCTTGCGCTACCTCGCAAACGCGGGAGACAGCGATAAAGCAATATAAATAAAATCAATAATATATATATATATATATATATATATATATATATATATATATATATATATATATATATATATATATATATATATATATATATATGATCATATATATATATATATATATATATATATATATATATATATATACATTTATTATTTTTTTTATTTATTATACTTTGTCGCTGTCTCCCGCGTTTGCGAGGTAGCGCAAGGAAACAGACGAAAGAAATGGCCCAACCCACCCCCATACACATGTATATACATACGTCCACACACGCAAATATACATACCTACACAGCTTTCCATGGTTTACCCCAGACGCTTCACATGCCTTGATTCAATCCACTAACAGCACGTCAACCCCGGTATACCACATCGCTCCAATTCACTCTATTCCTTGCCCTCCTTTCATCTCCTGCATGTTCAGGCCCCGATCACACAAAATCTTTTTCACTCCATCTTTCCACCTCCAATTTGGTCTCCCTCTTCTCCTCGTTCCCTCCACCTCCGACACATATATCCTCTTGGTCAATCTTTCCTCACTCATTCTCTCCATGTGCCCAAACCACTTCAAAACACCCTCTTCTGCTCTCTCAACCACGCTCTTTTTATTTCCACACATCTCTCTTACCCTTACGTTACTCACTCGCTCAAACCACCTCACACCACACATTGTCCTCAAACATCTCATTTCCAGCACATCCATCCTCCTGCGCACAACTCTATCCATAGCCCACGCCTCGCAACCATACAACATTGTTGGAACCACTATTCCTTCAAACATACCCATTTTTGCTTTCCGAGATAATGTTCTCGACTTCCACACATTCTTCAAGGCCCCCAGAATTTTCGCCCCCTCCCCCACCCTATGATCCACTTCCGCTTCCATATATATATATATATATATTATCCTTAGGGATAGGGGAGAGAGATCACCTCTCACATATCTATATAACACGTTGTAGTGGTGATTATGAGGGTCGATGCGGTGAGAACTGGAGGTTCTTCCCTCTTGTAGTGTCATTTTTTACAGATGAGAACAGAAGGGAGAGCAAAGCGAAGGCCATTCCTCGTAGGCTCAGATCCTGTTGCTACCTCGCTAAGGTGGGAGAAACTAAGCTGGTACAGAATGCGAAAATATATATACAAAGTTATTTTTCGTTTATGTGTTCCACTATTATTTGTTCTTCTCTCACCTTAAAGATCTCTTACGGAGGATGTCAGTTGTGAGTGATCTATTTTCTCTTCCGCCATAATTACACCTCGGGTGTGCATAGCCTCCTGGGGCAGTGCGGATGGGTAGAAATGGGGCATGACGGTGCTGGTCATAGCTCCGCCTCTTCTTTCTTTTCCTTCTCCTCATCTTTCTTGTCATCCTCCTCCTCCTCCTCCCCTCCTCCTCCTCCCCCTCCTCCTCCTCCTCCATTTCCTCTTTTTCTTTTCCTCCTCTTCTTCTCCATCGTCATCCTTCTCCTCCTCCTTCTCCTCCTCCTCTCTCTCTCCTCTACCTCTTTCTCCTCATCTTCATCCTCTTCCCTCT
>NC_092226.1:51562835-51633992 GCF_036320965.1 Panulirus ornatus
CTCGCAGCCATATAGCATTGTTGGAACCACTATTCCTTCAAACATGCCCATTTTTCCTATCCGAGATAATGTACTCGACTTCCACACATTCTTCAACGATCCCAGAACTTTCGCCCCCTCCCCCACCCTATGATTCACTTTTCCTTCCATGGTTCCATCCGCTGCCAAATTCACTCCCAGTTATCTAAAACACTTCACTCCTACACTTTTTCTCAATTCAAAATTACCTCCCAACTGACTTGTCCCTGAACCCTACTGTGCCTAATAACCTTGCTCTTATTCACATTTACTCTCAGCTTTCTTCTTTCACACACTTCACCAAACTCAGTCATCAGCTTCTGCAGTTTCTCACACGAATCAGCCACCAGCGCTGTATCATCAGCGAACAACAACTGACTCACTTCCCAAGCTCTCTCATCCACAACAAACTGTATACTTGCCCCTCTTTCCAAAACTCTTTCATTCACCTCTCTAACAACTCCATCCATAAACAGATCAAACAACCATGGACATATCACACACCCCTGCCGCAAACCAACATTCACTGAGAACCAATCACTTTCCTCTCTTCCTACACGTACACATGCCTTACATCCTCGATAAAAACTTTTCACTGCTTCTAATAACATGCCTCCCACACCATATATTCTTAATACCTTCCACAGAGCATCTCAAGTCTATTATATGCCTTCTCAAGATCCATAAATGCTACATACAAATCCATTTGTTTTTTTTAAGTATTTCTCACATACATTCTTCAAAGCAAACACCTGATCCACACATCCTCTACCACTTCTGAAACCACACTGCTCCTTCCCAATATGATGCTCTCTACATGCTTTCACCCTCTCAATCAATACCCTCCCATATAAAAATTTCCCAGGAATACTCAACAGACTTATACCTCTGTAATTTGAGCACTCACTCTTATCCCCTTTGCCTTTGTACAATGGCATCATGCAAGCATTCCGCCAATCCTCAGGCACCTCATCATAAGTCATACATACATTAAATAACCTCACCAACCAGTCAACAATACAGTCACCCCTTTTTTAATAAATTCCACAACCATACCATCCAAACCCGGTGCCTTGCCGGCTTTCATTTTCCGCAAAGCTTTCACTACCTCTTCTCTGTTTACCAAACCATTCTCCCTAACCCTCCCCCTTCGTACATCACCTTGACCAAAACACCCTATATCTGCCACTCTGTCATCTAACACATTCAACAAACCTTCAAAATACTCACTCCATGTCCTCACACCATCACTACTTGTTATTACCTCCCCATTGGCTCCTTCACCGATGTTCCCATTTGTTCTCTTGTCTTACACACTTTATTTTCATTCTCCCTAAAATCTAATGATACTCTCTCACCCCAACTCTCATTTGCCCTCTTTTTCATCTCTTGCACATTTCTCTTGACCACATGCCTCGTTCTTTTATACATTTCCTAGTTATTTGCACTATTTGGAAGATGAAAAGCCGGCAAGGCGGCAAGTTTGGATGTTCTTGCAGTGGAATTTATTAAAAAAGGGGGTGACTTTGTTCTTGTCTGGTTGGTGCGGATCTTCATTGTATGTATGGCTAATGGTAAAGTACCTGAGGATTGGCGGAATGCATGCATAGTGCTATTGTACAAAGGCAAAGGGGATAAAGGTGAGTGTTCAAATTACAGAGGTATAAGCTTGTTGAGTATTCCTGGGAAATTATATGGGATGGTATTGACTGAGAGGGCATGTGCAGTTCATAAGAGTGGTGAAGAGCAGTGTGGTTCCAGAAGTGTTAGAGGGTGTGTGGATCAAGTGTTTGCTTTGAAGAATGTATGTGAAAAATACTTAGAAAAACAAATGTATTTCTATGTAGAATTTATGGAACTGGAGAAAGCATATGATAGAGTTGATTGAGATGCTCTATAAAAGGTATTAAGAGTATATGGTGTGGGAAGGAATTTCCTAGAAGCAGTGAAAAATTTTTATCGAGGATGTAAGGCATGTGTACGAGTAAGAAGAGATGAAAGTGCTTGGTTTCCAGTGAATGTTGTTTAATTTGTTTATGGATGGGGTTGTTAGGGAAGTGAATGCAATAGTTTTGGAGAAAGGGGCAAGTATACAGACTGTTGGGCTTGGGAAGTGAGTCAGTTGCTGTTTGCTAATGATGCAGCGCTGGTGGCTGATTCGAGTGAGAAACTGCAGAAGCTGGTGACTGAGTTTGGTAAAGTGTGCGAAAGAAGAAAGGTGAGAGTAAATGTGAATAAGAGCAAGGTTATTAGGTACAGTAGGGTTGAGGGACAAGTCATTTGGGAGGTAAGTTTGAATGGAGAAAAGCTGTTGGAAGTAAAGTGTTTTAGATATTTAGGAGTAGATTTATAGCGAATGGAACCATGGAAGTGGAAGTGAATCACGGGGTGGGGGAGGGGGCGAAGGTTCTAGGAGTGTTGAAGAATGTGTGGAAGGCGAGAACATTATCTAGGAAAGCAAAAATGGGTATGTTTGAAGGAATAGTGGTTCAGACATTGTTATGTGGTTGCGAAGCGTGGGCTATAGATAGGGTTGTCCGGAGGAGGGTGGATGTGTTGGAAATGAGATGTTTGATGACAATATGTGGTATGATGTGGTTTGATCGAGTAAGCACTGTAAGGGTAAGAGAGATGTGTCGTAATGAAAAGAGTGTGGTTGAGAGAGCAGAAAAGGGTGTATTGAAATGGTTTGATCACATAAAGTGAATGAGTGAAGAAAGATTGACCAAAAGGATATATGTGTCAGAAGTGTAGGGGAAGGAGGAGAAATGGAAGACCAAATTAGAGGTGGAAGGATGAAGTGAAAAAGATTTTGAGCCTGAACATGCAGGAGGGTGAAAGGCGTGCAAGGAATAGAGTAAATTGGAAGGATGTGGTATACCTGGGTCGACGTGCTGTCAATGGATTGAACCAGGGCATGTGAAGTGTCTGAGGTAAACAATGGAAGGTTTCGTGGGGCCTTAATGTGGAAAGGAAGCTGTGGTTTCGCTGCATTACACTTTACAGCTAGAGACTGAGTGTGAACGAATGTGGCCTTTGTTATCGTTTTCTAGTACTACCTCGCGCGTGCTAAGGAAGGGGGGTGCCATTTCATGTGTGGCGGGGTGGCGACGAGAATGGCTGAGGGCAGCAAGCATGATTATGTACATGTGTATATATGTATTTGTCTGTGTGTGTATATGTATGCATTCAGTGAAATGTATAGGTATATATATGTGCATGTGTAGGTGTGTATGTATATACATGTGTATGTGGGTGGGTTGGCCATTCTTTCGTCTGTTTCCTTGCGCTACCTCGCCAGCGCGGGAAAATGAAAAACGAAAAGCTCCCAAGTGCACTTTCGTGTAATAATCACATCATTACGGGAGACACAAGAGAGAAATATAACAGCCAGTTGATATACTTCGAAGAGACGAAGCTAGGACGCCATTTGGACAATCACATGTTTACCAAATGACGTCCTAGCTTCCTATCCCTGGGGATAGGGGAGAAAGAATACTTCCCACGTATTCCCTGCGTGTCGTAGAAGGCGACTAAAAGGGGAGGGAGCGGGAGGCTGGAAATCCTCCCCTCTCGTTTTTTTTTTTAATTTTCCAAAAGAGGGAACAGAGAAGGGGGCCAGGAGAGGATATTCCCTCAAAGGTCCAGTCCTTTGTTCTTAACGCTACCTCGCTGATGCGGGATATGGCAAATAGTATGAAAAAAGAGAGAAAAGATATACATATATATATTTTTTTTTTTTAACTATTCGCCATTTCCCTCGTTAGCGAGGTAGCGTTAAGAACAGAGAGCTGGGCCATTGAGGGAATATCCTCACCTGGCCCCCTTCTCTGTTCCTTCTTTTGGAAAATTAAAAAAAAATTGAGAGGGGAGGATTTCCAGCCCCCCGCTCCCTTCCCTTTTAGTCGCCTTCTACGACACGCAGGGAATACGTGGGAAGTATTCTTTCTCCCCTATCCCCAGGGATATATATATATATATATATATATATATATATATATATATATATATATATATATATATATTTCTTTCTTTCATACTATTCGCCATTTCCCGAGTTAGCGAGGTAGCGTTAAGAACAGATGACTAGGCCTTTGAGGGAATATCCTCACCTGGCCCCCTTCTCTGTTCCTTCTGTTCGAAAAAAAAAAAGAAAAAAAACGAGAGGGGAGGATTTCCAGCCACCCGCTCCCTTCCCATTTAGTCGCCTTCTACGACACGTAGGGAATACGTGTATTCTTTCTCCCCTATCCCCAGGGATATATATATATATATATATATATATATATATATATATATATATATATATATATATATATATATATATATATATATATATTTTTTTTTTTTTTTTTATACTTTGTCGCTGTCTCCCGCGTTTGCGAGGTAGCGCAAGGAAACAGACGAAAGAAATGGCCCCCCCCCCCATACATATGTACATACACACGTCCACACACGCAAACATACATACCTACACAGCTTTCCATGGTTTACCCCAGACGCTTCACATGCCTTGATTCAATCCACTGACAGCACGTCAACCCCTGTATACCACATCGCTCCAATTCACTCTATTCCTTGCCCTCCTTTCACCCTCCTGCATGTTCAGGCCCCGATCACACAAAATCTTCTTCACTCCATCTTTCCACCTTCAATTTGGTCTCCCTCTTCTCCTCGTTCCCTCCACCTCCGACACATATATCCTCTTGGTCAATCTTTCCTCACTCATTCTCTCCATGTGCCCAAAACATTTCAAAACACCCTCTTCTGCTCTCTCAACCACGCTCTTTTTATTTCCACACATCTCTCTTACCCTTACGTTACTTACTCGATCAAACCACCTCACACCACACATTGTCCTCAAACATCTCATTTCCAGCACATCCATCCTCCTGCGCACCACTCTATCCATAGCCCACGCCTCGCAACCATACAACATTGTTGGAACCACTATTCCTTCAAACATACCCATTTTTGCTTTCCGAGATAATGTTCTCGACTTCCACACAATCTTCAAGGCTCCCAGAATTTTCGCCCCCTCCCCCACCCAATGATCCACTTCCGCTTCCATGGTTCCGTCCGCTGCCAGATCCACTCCCAGATATCTAAAACACTTCACTTCCTCCAGATTTTCTCCATTCAAACTCACCTCCCAATTGACTTGACCCTCAACCCTACTGTACCTAATAACCTTACTCTTATTCACATTTACTCTTAACTTTCTTCTTTCACACACTTTACCAAACTCAGTCACCAGCTTCTGCAGTTTCTCACATGAATCAGCCACCAGCGCTGTATCATCAGCGAACAACAACTGACTCACTTCCCAAGCTCTCTCATCCCCAACAGACTTCATACTTGCCCCTCTTTCTAAAACTCTTGCATTCACCTCCCTAACAACCCCATCCATAAACAAATTAAACAACCATGGAGACATCACACAGAGAGGGTTAGGGAAAATGATTTGGTAAACAGAGAAGAGGTAGTAAAAGCTTTGCGGAAGATGAAAGCCGGCAAGGCAGCAGGTTTGGATGGTATTGCAGTGGAATTTATTAAAAAAGGGGGTGACTGTATTGTTGACTGGTTGGTAAGGTTATTTAATGTATGTATGACTCATGGTGAGGTGCCTGAGGATTGGCGGAATGCGTGCATAGTGCCATTGTACAAAGGCAAAGGGGATAAGAGTGAGTGCTCAAATTACAGAGGTATAAGTTTGTTGAGTATTCCTGGTAAATTGTATGGGAGGGTATTGATTGAGAGGGTGAAGGCATGTACAGAGCATCAGATTGGGGAAGAGCAGTGTGGTTTCAGAAGTGGTAGAGGATGTGTGGATCAGGTGTTTGCTTTGAAGAATGTATGTGAGAAATACTTAGAAAAGAAAATGGATTTGTATGTAGCATTTATGGATCTGGAGAAGGCATATGATAGAGTTGATAGAGATGCTTTGTGGAAAGTATTAAGAATATATGGTGTGGGAGGCAAGTTGTTAGAAGCAGTGAAAAGTTTTTATCGAGGATGTAAGGCATGTGTACGTGTAGGAAGAGAGGAAAGTGATTGGTTCTCAGTGAATGTAGGTTTGCGGCAGGGATATATACATATATATATATACATATATATATATATATATATATATATATATATATATATATATATATATATACATATATATATATATATATATATATACATATATATATATATATATATATATATATATATATATATATATATATATATATATCCTTCAAACTTGCTATATATATATATATATATATATATATATATATCCTTCAAACTTGCTTTATGTATATATATATATATATATATATATATCCTTCAATCAGGTGGTAGAGGATGTGTGGATCAGTAAGTAGTAAGTAACGTAAGGGTAAGAGAGATGTGTGGAAATAAAAAGAGCGTGGTTGAGAGAGCAGAAGAGGGTGTTTTGAAATGATTTGGTCTCATGGAGAGAATGAGTGAGGAAAGATTGACCAAGAGGATATATGTGTCGGAGGTGGAGGGAACGAGGAGAAGAGGGAGACCAAATTGGAGGTGGAAAGATGGAGTGAAAAAGAATTTGTGTGATCGGGGCCTGAACATGCAGGAGGGTGAAAGGAGGGCAAAGAATAGAGTGAATTGGAGCGATGGTGTACACCGGGGTTGACGTGCTGTCAGTAGATTGAATCAAGGCATGTGTATGGGGGTGGGTTGGGCCATTTCTTTCGTCTGTTTCCTTGCGCTACCTCGCAAACGTGGGAGACAGCGACAAAAAAAAAAAAAATATATATATATATATATATATATATATATATTTATTATATTTATTATTATTATACTTTGTCGCTGTCTCCCGCGTTTGCGAGGTAGTGCAAGGAAACAGACGAAAGAAATGGCCCAACCCCCCCCCATACACATGTATATACATACGTCCACACACGCAAATATACATACCTACACATCTTTCCATGGCTTACCCCAGACGCTTCACATGCCTTGATTCAATCCACTGACAGCACGTCAACCCCGGTATACCACATCGCTCCAATTCACTCTATTCTTTGCCCTCCTGGATATATATACATATATATATATATATATATATATATATATATATATATATATATATATATATATATATATATATATATATATTTTTTTTTTTTTTTTTTATACTAATCGCCATTTCCCGCATTAGCGAGGTAGCGTTAAGAACAGAGGATGAGGACTGGGCCTTTGAGGGAATATCCTCACCTGGCCCTTTTCTCTGTTTCTTCTTTTGGAAAAAAAAATGAGGGGAGGATTTCCAGCCTCCCGCTCCCTTCCCTTTTAGTCGCCTTCTACGACATGCAGGGAATACGTGGGAAGTATTCTTTCTCCCCTATCCCCAGGGATAAATACATATATATATATATATTTTTTTCTTTCTTTTAAACTATCCGCCATTTCCCGCGTTAGCGAGGTAGCGTTAAGAACAGAAGACTGGGCCTTTTTTGGAATATCCCCACCTGGCCCCCTCTGTTCCTTCTTTTGGAAAATTAAAAAAAAAAAAAAAAAAAAAAAAACGAAAGGGGAGGATTTCCAGCCCCCCGCTCCCTCCCCTTTTAGTCGCCTTTTACGACACACAGGGAATACGTGGGAAGTATTCTTAGTCCCGTATCCCCAGGGATAATGTATATACATATATATATATATATATATATATATATATATATATATATATATATATATATATATATATATATATATAAAGAATATGCCTATCTTATGCCTTCTCCAGATCCATAAATGCTACATACTAATCCATTTGCTTTTCTAAGTATTTCTCACATACATTCTTCAAAGCAAACACCTGATCCACACATCCTCTACCTCTTCTGAAACCACACTGCTCTTCCCCAATCTGATGCTCTGTACATGCCTTCACCCTCTCAATCAATACCCTCCCATATAATTTACCAGGAATACTCAACAAACTTATACCTCTGTAATTTGAGTACTCACTCTTATCCCCTTTGCCTTTGTACAATGGCACTATGCACGCATTCCGCCAATCCTCAGGCACCTCACCATGAGTCATACATACATTAAATAACCTTACCAACCAGTCAACAATACAGTCACCCCCTTTTTTAATAAATTCCACTGCAATACCATCCAAACCTGCTGCCTTGCCGGCTTTCATCTTCCGCAAAGCTTTTACTACCTCTTCTCTGCTTACCAACTCATTTTCCCTAACCCTCGCACTTTGCATACCACCTCGACCAAAACACCCTATATCTGCCACTCTATCATCAAACACATTCAACAAACCTTCAAAATACTCACTCTATCTCCTTCTCACATCACCACTACTTGTTATCAGGTCCCCATTTGCGCCCTTCACTGAAGTTCCCATTTGCTCCCTTGTCTTACGCACTTTATTTACCTCCTTCCTGAACATCTTTTTATTCTCCCTAAAATTTAATGATACTCTCTCACCCCAACTCTCATTTGCCCTTTTTTTCACCTCTTGCACCTTTCTCTTGACCTCCTGTCTCTTTCTTTTATACGTCTCCCACTCAATTTCATTTTTTCCCTGCAAAAATCGTCCAAATGCCTCTCTCTTCTCTTTCATATATATATTATCCCTGGGGATAGGGGAGACAGAATACTTCCCACGTATTCCCTGCGTGTCGCAGAAGGCGACTAAAAGGGAAGGAAGCGGGGGGCTGGAAATCCTCCCCTCTTGTTTTTTTTTTTTTTTTCAATTTTCCATAGGAAAGAACAGAGAAGGGGGCCGGGTGCGGATGTTTCCTCAGAGGCCCAGTCCTCTGTTCTTAACGCTTCCTCGCCGACGCGGGAAATGGTGAATAGTATGAAAGAAATGAAATCTCTGGGGATAGGGGAGAAAGAATACTTCCCACATATTCACTGCGTGTTGTAGAAGGCGACTAAAAGGGAAGGGAGCGGGGGGCTGTAAATCCTCCCATCTCATTTTTAATTTTCCAAAAGAAGGAACAGAGAAGGGTGCCAAGTGAGGATTTCCCTCAAAGGCTCAGTCCTCTGTTCTTAATGCTACCTCGCTAACGTGGGAAATGGTGAATAGTACGAAAGAGAAAATATATATAAATATATATATATATATATATATATATATATATATATATATATATATATATATATATATATATATATATATATATATATATGGTAAGGTTATTTAATGTATGTATGATTCATGGTGAGGTGCCTGAGGATTGGCGGAATGCGTGCATAGTGCCATTGTACAAAGGCAAAGGGGATAAGAGTGAGTGCTCAAATCACAGAGGTATAGGTTTGTTGAGTGTTCCTGGTAAATTATATGGGAAGGTATTGATTGAGAGGGTGAAGGCATGTACAGAGCATCAGATTGGGGAAGAGCAGTGTGGTTTCAGAAGTGGTAGAGGATGTGTGGATCAGGTGTTTGCTTTGAAGAATGTATGTGAGAAATACTTAGAAAAGCAAATGGATTTGTATGTAGTATCTATGGATATGGAGAAGGCATATGATAGAGTTGATAGAGATGCTCTGTGGAAGGTATTAAGAATATATGGTGTGGGAGGCAAGTTGTTAGAAGCAGTGAAAAGTTTTTATCGAGGATGTAAGGCATGTGTACGTGTAGGAAGAGAGGAGAGTGATTGGTTCTCAGTGAATGTAGGTTTGCGGCAGGGGTGTGTGATGTCTCCATGGTTGTTTAATTTGTTTATGGATGGGGTTGTTAGGGAGGTGAATGCAAGAGTTTTGGAAAGAGGGGCAAGTATGAAGTCTGTTGGGGATGAGAGAGCTTGGGAAGTGAGTCAGTTGTTGTTCACAGATGATACAGCGCTGGTGGCTGATTCATGTGAGAAACTGCAGAAGCTGGTGACTGAGTTTGGTAAAGTGTGTGAAAGAAGAAAGTTAAGAGTAAATGTGAATAAGAGCAAGGTTATTAGGTACAGTAGGGTTGAGGGTCAAGTCAATTGGGAGTTAAGTTTGAATGGAGAAAAACTGGAGGAAGTAAAGTGTTTTAGATATCTCGGAGTGGATCTGGCAGCGGATGGAACCATGGAAGCGGAAGTGGATCATAGGGTGGGGGAGGGGGCGAAAATCCTGGGAGCCTTGAAGAATGTGTGGAAGTCGAGAACATTATCTCGGAAAGCAAAAATGGGTATGTTTGAAGGAATAGTGGTTCCAACAATGTTGTATGGTTGCGAGACGTGGCTATGGATAGAGTTGTGCGCAGGAGGATGTATGTGCTGGAAATGAGATGTTTGAGGACAATGTGTGGTGTGAGGTGGTTTGATCGAGTAAGTAACGTAAGGGTAAGAGAGATGTGTGGAAATAAAAAGAGCGTGGTTGAGAGAGCAGAAGAGGGTGTTTTGAAATGGTTTGGGCTCATGGAGAGAATGAGTGATTATAGATTGACCAAGAGGATATATGTGTCGGAGGTGGAGGGAACGAGAAGAAGTGGGAGACCAAATTGGAGGTGGAAAGATGGAGTGAAAAAGATTTTGTGTGATCGGGGCCTGAACATGCAGGAGGGTGAAAGGAGGGCAAGGAATAGAGTGAATTGGATCGATGTGGTATGCCAAGGTTGACGTGCTGTCAGTGGTTTGAATCAGGGCATGTGAAGCGTCTGGGGTAAACCATGGAAAGCTGTGTAGGTATGTATATTTGCGTGTGTGGACGTATGTATATACATGTGTATGGGGTGGGTTGGGCCATTTCTTTCGTCTGTTTTCTTGCGCTACCTCGCAAACGCGGGAGACAGCGGCAAAAAAAAAAAAAAAAAAAAAAAATATATATATATATATATATATTTTTTTTTTTTATACTTTGTCGCTGTCTCCCGCGTTTGCGAGGTAGCGCAAGGAAACAGACGAAAGAATATATATATATATATATATATATATATATATATATATATATATATATATATATATATATATACACGTGTGTGTGTGTGTGTGTGTGTGTGTGTGTGTGTGTGTGCAGTCAGTGTCCCATGATGAAAGATGTATGTCGCAATTTAACGAGAGCAGAAATGATATATTTCCCTGTTTAATAACAAAAGAATCTCAATAGATGTTTAGATATCGCTCGCCAGGTTGTTCAGAAAATGCCGCTTTAAAAAGAGAAGCGGTAATCTTTTCGTAATTCAGGATGATAAAGAAAGAGAAATGAAATATGGAGAGAAATCAGATATCTGAGAAAATTAGCTTTCAGTTTCGTCAGTTTCCTACACGGGCAGTGAACAGAGGTGCCAACTGTAACAAAATATTGTTGGACCTTAAGCTATATATAAGTATTCTATATTCAATTTTTTTGTCTTCTTTTATTTATTTCCAGCTAACAGATAGCTTTTCCTTTTTACTTCCTAATTTCTTATTGATCTTTTTACTTGAAATGATGAGACGGAAAAGAGAAAAAGAAAATAAAATCAAGTAAGGTGTAAGACCACACTGCCTGGCCTTTGGCGTCACGGGCTGCAAGATGGCGGCTCTCTGGCCACAGCTGAGGCTGGAACGATACATAATTTACACCGAACTCGGTCACCTCTGTAGCTGCCGCAGGCTGACTGGTATTTATCGGATTTTTCCCTTTGAATTTCCGTTTCGGTGATGCAGTAATATTGGGAGATCAGCAAGTTTTGACGCGAATATAACTTTGAATGACACGAAGATTGAGACTATAAAGATATTATCTATTCACCTGTTTATCTCTATAATTACCCCAGGACCAGTTTGCAGGAAGCAGTTATCATGTGATGTACTGTACTGGCCTGGCTACTGACTGACTCCCTTCATTATTACCCCTAGAGCACGACGGTACGACTCTTAAGCACGACGGTACGACTCAAGCACGACGTTGCGATCCTTGAGCACGACGATACTCCTCTTAGAACACGAAAGCACGACCCTCGAGCGCGCCGGCGCGACCCGATATGATGACCTGGTCTGTCGGGGATTTTTCAGTTTTCCTCGCACTCGAGCAGGCTGAAGCCTTCAGGTGTAACCTTACTTTCAGAATCCAGAAAATGTGCTTTGATTTCCTCCTCGACCTAATTTTCTGATTCTGTTGTTAAGGTGACAGACATGACACGGGAAGATAACATGCCAAGTCAAGGGCCATTTCGTGTGAAAATAAAGCGAGAAGAAAAAATAGAGAGAAATCAGTCAGATTTTCAAAGGTGTTTGTAGACCTGTCTTAAGGGTACACAGGTTATAGGAAGAGGGAAAGACAAAGGGAGGAGGAGAATCCCTCGCTTTGGCTTTTCGAGAGATAGGTGATAGGACAGAACCCTGAGGAACACCACGGCTGGTAGGATAGGACGGGGAAGTCGCTTCATCAAAGAACGACCAGAGAAGATTATTAATTTTTACACCATCGAGTTGACTCAAGCTTTAAGCGTAAACCTTGTGGAACAGGAAGAAACGGAAATTTCAAAGGAAGTGAGCTGAGAGAGCAAGGTCTTATGCCACATCCTGTCAGATGCTTTGGAGTTGTCGAGGTCTACAGTAAAAGTTTCACCAAAATCCCTGAAAGAGGAGTGGAGTCACATAGTGGGTAGCGCCTAAGCCTTGTGGTGTACACGTAAATAGATTTCAGTGCGTGGATGTGAAGACCGCAATACCTCATGGCAGGAAGTCAGATAGTCGAAGGGATATACGTAGTTGGAGGAATGGGTCCTGGCAGGAAATATATAAAACAAACCAGCATAATTGATAGAAGGTACAGAGGGTCTTAGCTAGATGATATCAAATAGGACTCAAGATCCACGAACCCAGCAAAATGGCCGATGGAAGATTTTGTCTAACGTTAAGAACAAACGTTACCTTTGGAGTGGAAACGATAGTCGAAACTGATGTGTAAAGGGGAAGCAGCCTTGAAATGTTATGTTTCAGCGAGAAGATAGAAAGGAGTAGAGGGATGGTGTTGTATAGAGGGAGGGTTATATTTGACATCATGAATATTGCGGCATCAAATAAAGAGCGAGATCTGAGAGCTATGTCACGGAGGATGGAGTATGACCTTGTAGCTTGATGTCAAAAAGGACACGGGAGAGCATCCAGTCCTCCTCGACCGGTGCCGTCCTGATCTGGCACAACAGAATCTGTAGAATGTACATCTATTTGCGTGTGTGTGTGTGTGTGTGTGTGTGTGTGTGTGTGTGTGTGTGCACGAGAGGAAAAAAGAATGAGGAAAAGCTGGAGATGAGAATGAAAGTTTGCGTATTTTGTATCGTTAAGAGTTGTGTCACAAATAAATTGAGTTCCATCAAACCACGTATAAGTGAGATAAAAACAAACAAAAAACATCGACCTGGGCCAGGCTGGGGTGTGACAGCCTTACAATGAAGGCTCAGTGCGTCGCCGTCACATATTTTTCCAATCAGGAGGTAGTTATTCCCTGAACGGTGGAGGCCTATTACTTGCTGCTTGGTGCTACCCGAACCAGCGTGACAGGGGTGAGTTAGTTCATCGTGAACGTTGTTCCTGTGAAGTAATCTGACTTGCATTATGGCCATTTTCCATCAGGCACTGGCCTATTTGCTAATTTTTCCAGTACTGTAAGGGATTTTTGTGTAAGAACCAATATTCTTTTAATTGAGTTTCGTAATTTTGACACTTTGCTCATAATTATCCCGTGTAGTAATGAACAGTTTGATTCGAATGTTTCTTTAACTACAAGACCTCAAGTATAACTAAAGAAAACCGAGTGAAGAAAGCTCTCCATACGTGTCCTTGGTTCTCATCACTTAACATATGATAACTTCATCCTATATTCATGTCCATTCCTTTATATAGGGAAATTATTTAAGGTCGAATGATTTCTTTCTGTTGTAAAGGATTAAATCATCCATCTTCCAGTATTGAATTACTTTTTAGTCAGTTTACTGTGAACAATAATTCCCCATTCTTTAGAATTGTTTTAATGATGCTCGGGCAATGCAACTTACATCTTCATTATTTGTATCTAATCATACCGTCTGTCTGCACAAAGTCACAAGAAATCGGAATGTGAAAACCGTAATGATCTGCAAAATTGAATCAATTAAGGAGCCACAGTCGAAGAGACAGGATCATTGCATATCCACCTCACATTTGATGAGCCAAACTCACTTCGGCTCATTTGTTCACTAGTCAAAGATTCCAAGCTTAATCATTATACAATCTCTATCACTGTTGCATAGTGCGTCTTTACTTAAGCTTTATATTGGTGTTTTACGGCCTGAAGAAAGTATTACTTAAGCATTGGACAAAGTATGTGCACATGGCGAAAAAATAATTTTCATGTGAAACTATGACACCATTCACAAAGAACAGAAGTGTTCATTGATCTGGCCTTTAATGGTAGCTCTGCCTTCATGATATGGTAAAATTTCGATTGTTGGCGATATTATCTGACAATTGCCATTTCAAATATTCTGCTGATTTCATATAACATTGGAAATAACAATAGATTGGGTTACCATGACTAAGACAAAATTTGTCTCACCTTCATGCCAACCAACCCCACCAAGACAATACGAGTCGCATTCCTCATTCGAAATTTGTCGCACTTATCCGGGAAGATATTTTTTATGCCACATGTACGTCTTGTATTTCTTTTCATAAATAGTCTCTTATCTGGTCACGAAAATATTATTTTGCAGACTTAGTTTTCAAGTTGTTAGAGGCAAGATCAGGTGTCCGAGGTCAAATGTACAGTAGTTGTGCCACCAATTTCAGTCTACGGCATTGATAACCTCATTGACTTCAAATCAGCAGTATGTATTGCATATTGCGCCGCCTCTCATATAAATATATATATATATATATATATATATATATATATATATATATATATATATATATATATATATATATATATATATATTAGCGAGGAAGTGCAAAGAAACAGACGAAAGAATGGCCCAATCCACCCACATACACATGTATATATATATACACGTCCGCACACGCACATATTACATACCTATACATTTCAACATATATACACATATACATACAGAGACATATACATATAAACACATGTACATAATTCATACTTGCTACCTTTGTTCATTCCCGTCACCACCCCGCTACATATAAAATGACAGCCCCTCCCCCCCGTATGCGCGCGAGGTAGCGCTAGGAAAACACATCAAAGGCCACATTCGTTCACACTCAGTCTCTAGTTGTCATGTATAATGTACCGAAACCAAAACTCCCTTTCCACATGCAGGTTGCACAAAACTTTCCATGGTTTACTCCAGACGCTTCACATACCTTCTATTCCTTACACGCCTTTCACCCACCTACATATTCAAGCACCGATCGCTCAAAATCTCTTTCACTTCATCTCTCCACCTCCAATTTGGTCTCCCACTTCTCGTTCCCCCACCTCTGAAACATATATCCTCTTTGTCAATCTTTCCTCACTTTATTCTCTCTATGTGGCCAAACCATTTCAAAACACCCTCTTCTGCTCTCTCAACAGCACTCTTTTTGCTACCACACATCCCTCTTACCATTTCATTACTTACTCGATCAAACCACCTCACACCACTTATTGTCCTCAAACATCTCATTTCCAAGACATCCACCCTCCTCCGCACAACTCCATCTATAGCCCACGCCTCGCAACCATACAACATTGTTGGAGCCACTATTCATTCAAACATACCCATTTTTGCTTAACGAGATAATGTTCTCGCCTACCACACACTTTTCAACGCACCAAGAACTTTCGTCCCCTCCCCGACTCTGTGACATTTCCACTTCCATGGTTCCGTCCGCTGCTAGATCCATTACCAGATATCTAAAACAATTCACTTCCTCCAGTTTTTCTCAATTCAAACTTGTCACCCAATTGACTTGTCTCTCAACCCTACTGTACCTAATAACCTTGCTCTTATTTATATCTACTCTCAGCTTTTTTCTTTCACACACTTTACTAAACTGCTTCTGCAGTTTCTCAGCCGAATCAGCCACCAGCACTGTATCATCAGCAAACAACAACTGACTCACTTCCCAAGCTCTCTCATCCACAACAGACTGCATACTTGCCTCTCTCTCCAAAACTTTTGCATTCACCTCCATAACAACCCCATCCATGGATAAGTTAAACAACTATGGAGACATCACGCACCCCTGCCGTAAACCGACATTCACTGAGAACCAATCACTTTCCTCTCTTCCTACTCGTACACATGCCTTACATCCTCGATAAAAACTTTTCACTGCTTCTAGGAACTTACCTCCCACACCATATATTCTTAATACCTTCCACAGAGTATCTCTAACAACTCTATCATTTGCCTTCTCCAGATCCATAAATGCTACATACAAATCCATTTGCTTTTCTAAGTATTTTTAACATACGTTCTTCAAAGCAAACCTCTGATCCACACATCCTCTACCACTTCTGAAACCACGCTGCTCTTCCTCAATCTGATGCTCTGTACATGCCTTGACCCTCTCAATAAATACCCTCCCATATAGTTTCCCAGGAATACTCAACAAACGTATACCTCTGTAATTTGAGCAATTACCTTTATCCCCTTTGCCTTTGTACAATGGCACCATGCATGCATTCTGTCAATCCTTAGGCACCTCACCATGAGCCATACACATATGAGATATTCTTACCAACCAGTCAACAACACAGTCACCCCATTTTTTAATAAATTCCAGTACAATACCATCCAAATCCGGCACCTTGCCGGCTTCCATCATCCGCAAAGCTTTCGCTACCTCTTCTTTGTTTACCAAATCATTCTCCCTAACCCTCTCACTTCGCACACCACCTCGACCAAAACACCTTATATCTGCCACTTTATCATCTAACACATTCAATAAACCTTCAAAATACTTACGCCATCTCCTTCTCACATCACCACTATTTGTTATTACCTCCCCATTTGCCCCCTTCACCGATGTTCCTGTTTGTTCTCTTGTCTTATGTACTTTATTTGCCTCCTCCTAAAACATCTTTTTGTTCCCCATATAATCTAATGATACTCTCTCATGCCAACTCTCATTTACCCTCGTTTTCACCTTTTGCACCTTTCTCTTTACCTCCTGCCTCATACTTTTATACATCCCCCAGTCATTTGCACTATTTCCCTGCAAAAAGTGTCCAAATGACTCCTCTTCTCTTTCACTAATAATCTTACTTCTTCATCCCACCGCTCACTACCCTTTTTAATCTGCCCACTTCCCACGCTTCTCGTGCCACAAACATCTTTTGTGCAAGCCATCACTGCTTATCTAAGTACATCCCATTCCTCCCCCACTCCCTTTACCTCCTTTCCTCTCACTTTTTTTCCATTCTGCACTCAGTCTCTCTTGAGACTTCACACAAGT
The DNA here is from genome assembly GCF_036320965.1 of Panulirus ornatus. Classification (NCBI taxonomy): domain Eukaryota; kingdom Metazoa; phylum Arthropoda; class Malacostraca; order Decapoda; family Palinuridae; genus Panulirus; species Panulirus ornatus. The sequence continues at coordinate 51,580,202 of NC_092226.1, forward strand.
CTCCCCTCCCAGGCTCACTTAATCTCACCACTCTCTTCACCCCAACATTCTCTCTTCTTTTCTGAAAGCCTCTACAAATCTTCACCTTCGCCTCCACAAGATAATGATCCCTCCAGTTGCACCTCTCAGCATATTAACATCCAAAAGTCTCTGTTTCACGGGCCTATAAATTAACACGTAATCCATTAAAGCTCCCTGGCCATCTCTCCTACTTACATAGGTATACTTATGTATATATCTCTTTTTAAACCAGGTATTTTTAAACCAGGTATCACCGGTCCTTTTCCAGCACACAAATCTACAAGCTCTTCACCATTTCCATTTACAACACTGAACACCCCATGGATACCAATTATTCCCTCAACTGCCACATTACTCACCTTTGCATTCAAATCACCCATCACTATAACCCGATCTCGTGCATCAAAGCGACTAACAAACTCACTCAGATGCTCCCAAAGCACTTGCCTCTCATAATCTTTCTTCTCATGCCCAGGTGCATAGGCACCAATAATCACCCACCTCTCTCTATCCACTTTCAGTTTTACCCATATCAATCTAGAATTTAATTTCTTACACTCTATCACATACTTCCACAACTCCTGTTTCATGAGTAGTGCTACTCTTTTCCTTGCTCTTGTCCTCTCGCCAACCCCTGAATTTACTCCCAAAACATCACTCTTGCCCTTTACCCTTGTGCTTCGTTCCACTCAGAGCCAAAACGTCCAGGTTCCTTTCCTCAAACATTCTACCTATCTCTCCTTTTTCTCATCTTGGTTACATCCACACACATTTAGACACCCCAATCTGAGCCTTCGAGGAGGATGAGCTCTCCTCGCATGAATTCTTCTTCTGTTTTCCCTTTTAGAAAGAATGTGTAGAAGTCGAGAATATTATCTTGGAAAGAAAAAATGTGTATGTTTGAAGGAATAGTGGTTCCAACAATGATATATAGTTGCGAGGCGTAAGCTATAGATACAGTTGTGCGGAGGACGGTGGATGTGCTGGAAATGAGATGTTTGAGGACAAAGTGTGGTGTGACGAGGTTTGATCGAGTAAGTAATGAAAGGGTAAGAGAGATGTGTAGTAATAAAAAGAGTGTGGTTGAGAGAGCAGAAGAGGGTGTTTTGAAATGGTTTGGTCACATAGAGAGAATGAGTGAGGAAAGATTGACAAAGAGGATACATGTGTCAGAGGTGCAAGGAACGAGAAGTGGGAGACAAAATGGAGGTGGAAAGATGGAGTGAAAAAGATTTTGAGTGATCGGGGCCTGAACATGCAGAGGGTGAAAGGCGTGCAAGGAATGAAGTGAATTGGAACGATGTGGTATACCGGGGTCGACGTGCAGTATATGGATTAAACCAGGGCGTATGAAGCGTCTGGGGTAAACCATGGTTAGTTCTGTGGGGCCTGGATGTGAAAAGGAGGCTGTGGTTTCGGTGCATTATACATGACAGCTAGAGACTGAGTGTGAGCGAATGTGGCCTTTGTTGTCTTTTCCTAGCGCTACCTCGTGCACATGTGGGGGGAGGGGGTTGGTATTTTCATGTGTGGAGGGGTGGCGACTGAAATGAATAAGGGAAGACAGTATGAATTATGTACATGTGTATATATGTCTCTGTGTGTATATATATGTATAGGTTCAGGTATATATGTATGTGTAGACGTGCGGACGTGTATGTATATACCTGTGTATGTGGGTGGGTTGGGCCATTCTTTCGTCTATTTCCTTGCGCTGCCTCCCTAAAGCGGGAGACAGCGACAAAGTGTAATAAAAATAAATAAATTAATATATATATATATATATATATATATATATATATATATATATATATATATATATATATATATATATATATATATCCCTGGGGATAGGGGAGAAAGAATACTTCCCACGTATTCCCTGCGTGTCGTAGAAGGCGACTAAAAGGGGAGGGAGCGGGGGGCTGGAAATCCTCCCCTCTTGTTTTTTTTTTCTTAACTTTCCAAGAGAAGGAACAGAAAAGGGGGCCAGGTGAGGATATTCCCTCAGAGGTCCAGTCCTCTGTTCTTAACGCTACCTCGCTAATGCGGGAAATGGCGAATAGTATGAAAGAAAAAAATATATATATATATATATAAATTCATACATATATATATATATATATATATATATATATATATATATATATATATATATATATATATAAATGTATATATATATATATATATATAAATATATATAATATATATATATATATATATATATATATATATATATATATATATATATATATATATATATATATATATATATATATTCCTGTGAGTCCACGGGAAAATAAAACACATGTTCCCAAGTGCACTTTCGTGTAATAATCACATCATCAAGGGAGACACAATGGAGAAATATAAGTCAGTTGATATACAACGAAGAGATGTAGCTAGGAAGCCATTTGGTAAAAATTGAATTGTCCAAGACAGACAACGAGTGCATCATGAACTTATTATGTGGACAAGAAGGTGAATTGTTTACAAATTTTATCAACACCAAAGTTATCCAATTTGTATAGACCATCACTAATATTACGATTACAATTCTTTGTGTATTTGATAATAGATGATCCAATGATATTTCTCATGGTAATAGAGTTAGAGTTAATAACTGAGATAGCATTACTCCAGTCAATACAATTATCATAGTTTTTAACGAAATTAAAGAAGGCATTTGATTCTTGTCCCGTTCTTATACTATATCTATGTTGCTTAAGTCTAACAGAAAGGTCTTTACTGGTCTGCGTAACATAAAACTTATCACAATATCTACATGGCACTTTATATATGCACCCAGGAGAATTTTCTGGTGAGTTTTTGATTAAGGTCTTCCTTATAGTATCATTGTTGCTGAAGGTAACATTTACATTGAAGGTCTTAAGCAACATGGGAAGTAAAGTAAAATCATTATTAAAAGGGAGAACTAAATGATTCTTGGTGTCAATGGGAGGTTTGAGTTAAACTTTATAAAACGATTTTTTTGCTAGTTTCAGGGATTTATTAATGAAAGCTCTAGGGTACTTAGATCCAACGGAATATGTCTTCTCAAACTCATCATCAATATACTCTGGACTGCAAATACGTAATGCCCTAAGGAACGTAGATTGAAATGATAATTTAACTCGGTCATGTTGAGATGAGTAATAATGGATACATGAGCATACATTTTTAGGTTTTCTGTATATGCTAAACCTAAACTTGTTTCCTTGTCTATTTATCATGCAATCTGAAAATGGTAACATACCATTATTTTCATTTTCTACAGTAAATTTGATGGAAGGTACTAAATTGTTGAGTAAGGGGAGAAATATCTGTAAATTTTCATTTGTTGGCCAAACTCAAAGAGCATCATCTACATACGTAAACCAGATTGCATTAAAAGATAAGATATCTTTTAGTAATTTTGTTTAAAAAAGTTCTATGTAAAGATTATTAAGTACAGGTGAAAGATTGTTACCCATTGCCATACCAATTTTTGAGCATAATAATCTCCATTCAATTGAAATACAGTCTTTTATACACAATTCTATCAGTTCTTTGAAAAGAGACTTTGAAACAGGTAAATGAATATCATCCAAGACATCAAATAAACATTCTAAAAGGTCATAAACTGGAACTTTTGTGAAAAGTGAGGAAACATCAAAGCTAACATGCTTGAGATAAAAATTAACACTGATTTTGTTAAGATTGTTAAATAAATCTACATTGTTCATGATATTAGAATTTCATATCTTACCATGTTGCTTATATCCTTTAATGTAAATGTTGCCTTCAGCAACAATAATTCTAAAAATAGCATCCTAATCAGGAACTCACCAGAAAATTCTCCTGGGTGCATCTATAAAGTGCCATGTAGAAATTATGAAGTTTTATGTTGCGCAGATTGGTAAGGATCTTTCTGTTAGACTTAAGCAACATTAATATAGTATAAGAGCAGGAACAAAAATCAAATGCCTTGTTTAATCACGTTAAAAACTATGATCACTGCACTGACTAGAGTAATGCTATCTCAGTTATTAACTAACTCTATTACCACGAGAAATATCATTGAATCTTCTATCATTAGATACACAGAAAATTATAATCGTAATATTTGTGATAGTCTATACAAATTGGATGACTTTACTGTTCATTGAGTTTATAAATAATGCAGCTTCTTGTCCATATAATAACTTTATGATACGCTCGTTGTCTGTCTTGGAAAATCGTATGTTTACCAAATTGTATCTTAGCTACGTCACTTCGTTGTATAACAACTGCGTGTTATATTTCTCTATTGTGTCTTCCCTGATGATGTGATTGTTGCACGAAAGTGCACCTGGAAACTTGTGTTTTATTTTCCCCGTGGACTCATAGGAATATCACACGCAAAATTGTGATCTTTTCCAATATATATATATATATATATATATATATATATATATATATATATATATATATATATATATATATATATATATATATATATGTATATATATATATATTTATATATATATATATATATATATATATATATATATATATATATATATATATATATATATATATATATATATATATATATATATATATATATATATATTATCTCGGAAAGCAAAAATGGGTATGTTTGAAGGAATAGTGGTTCCAACAATGTTGTATGGTTGCGAGGCGTGGACTATGGATAGAGTTGTGCGTAGGAGGATGGATGTGCTGGAAATGAGATGTTTGAGGACAATGTGTGGTGTGAGGTGGTTTGATCGAGTAAGTAACGTAAGGGTAAGAGAGATGTATGGAAATAAAAAGAGCGTGGTTGAGAGAGCAGAAGAGGGTGTTTTGAAATGGTTTGGTCACATGGAGAGAATGAGTGAGGAAAGATTGACCAAGAGGATATATGTGTCGGAGGTGGAGGGAACGAGGAGAAGAGGGAGACCAAATTGGAGGTGGAAAGATGGAGTGAAAAAGATTTTGTGTGATCGGGGCCTGAACATGCAGGAGGGTGAAAGGAGGGTAAAGAATAGAGTGAATTGGAGCGATGTGGTATACCGGGGTTGACGTGCTGTCAGTGGATTAAATCAAGGCATGTGTATGGGGGTGGGTTGGGCCATTTCTTTCGTCTGTTTCCTTGCGCTACCTCGTAAACGCGGGAGACAGCGACAAAGCAAAAAAAAAAAAAAAATATATATATATGGCTGATTTATGTGAGAAACTGCAGAAGCTGGTGACTGAGTTTGGTAAAGTGTGTGGAAGAAGAAAGTTAAGAGTAAATGTGAATAAGAGCAAGGTTATTAGGTACAGTAGGGTTGAGGGTCAAGTCAATTGGGAGGTGAGTTTGAATGGAGAAAAACTGGAGGAAGTGAAGTGTTTTAGATATCTGGGAGTGGATCTGGCAGCGGATGGAACCATGGAAGCGGAAGTGGATCATAGGGTGGGGGAGGGGGCGGAAATTCTGGGGGCCTTGAAGAATATGTGGAAGTCGAGAACATTATCTCGGAAAGCAAAAATGGGTATGTTTGAAGGAATAGTGGTTCCAACAATGTTGTATGGTTGCGAGGCGTGGGCTATGGATAGAGTTGTGCGCAGGAGGATGGATGTGCTGGAAATGAGATGTTTGAGGACAATGTGTAGTGTGAGGTGGTTTGATCGAGTGAGTAACGTAAGGGTAAGAGAGATGTGTGGAAATAAAAAGAGCGTGGTTGAGAGAGCAGAAGAGGGTGTTTTGAAGTGGTTTGGGCACATGGAGAGAATGAGTGAGGAAAGATTGACCAAGAGGATATATGTGTCGGAGGTGGAGGGAACGAGGAGAAGAGGGAGACCAAATTGGAGGTGGAAAGATGGAGTGAAAAAGATTTTGTGTGATCGGGGCCTGAACATGCAGGAGGGTGAAAGGAGGGCAAGGAATAGAGTGAATTGGAGCGATGTGGTATACCGGGGTTGACGTGCTGTCAGTGGATTGAATCAGGGCATGTGAAGCGTCTGGGTTAAACCATGGAAAGCTGTGTAGGTATGTATATTTGCGTGTGTGGACTTATGTATATACATGTGTATGGGGGGGGGGGGGGGGTTGGGCCATTTCTTTCGTCTGTTTCCTTGCGCTACCTCGCAAACGCGGGAGACAGCGACAAAGTATAATAAAAAAAATATAAAATATATATATATATATATATATATATATATATATATATATATATATATATATATATATATATATATATATATATATATATATATATATCCCTGGGGATAGGGGAGAAAGAATACTTTCCACGTATTCCCTGCGTCTCGTAGAAGGCGACTAAAAGGGAAGGGAGCGGGGGGCTGGAAATCCTCCCCTCTCGTTTTTTTTTTCTTTTTTTAATTTTCCAAAAGAAGGAACAGAGAAGAGGGCCAGGTGAGGATATTTCCTCAAAGGCCCAGTCCTCTGTTCTTAACGCTACCTCGCTGTCGCGGGAAATGGCGGATAGTATGAAAAAAAAGAAGAAAAAAAAAATATATATATTCATATTTATATATATATACGTATCTACAGTATATATGCATATATTCGTTGAGAGAAGACGTGTGTCAGATATTATATGCCTCGTGTTTCCCCGTGTGGGAGTTTTCTGCTGATATAAGCTACCTTAGTCTACTTGTCGTGAGTCCTTCTCGTGTGATATCGGGTGACTTCGTGTAGCCGGGGGCTGAGTTAGTGTAAGTGGCTTTGTCGCTCCAGCGAGGAGGTTTAACAGGGAAAGAAAACGTGGCACCTGTGGCTTTGCTAGTGGGGCCAACCGGGTTTGAACCCTAATGGGATCAGGAGAGAAGGTTGTTAGGGCTCTATGAGATCTGGGGAAGAGGGTTTTGAACCTTGTGCAGATCAGAAGAGGTTTGAACCTTAAGTTTAAACCATTAATGAACCTAGAGTTGAGTGATTGCGCCGTTTGTGATATCTGGAGGCTAGGATTTGGATCCTCGTATTACTTAAAGAGGAAGTATCTACCATGAAGACTGTTAGGACAGATTGCATCCTACTTAAACATGAAATGGAAAAGCTAAAACCCTTCTCCTAGAGCTCGGAAAAATGGAGGTAGCCTTCTTTTAATCAGGTTTGGGCGTGTGAGCTTTTAATGGAATTAGGAAAACGTTCTTTTCTTTAATTATGGAATAGAGGTCTGAATTCCTCTGAAATCCTCCATGAAACAGAGAGTTGAAAATGGTGCATGGGAATGGGAGTTGGATCTCTCGTTGGACTTGGAAAGAGGAAATTAGTCCCTTACTGAACTTGGATAGGAGCCTTGAAACTCTTCTAGAATATGAAGTTTAACCCTTCGCATATCCAAAAAAGGACTCAGGTTGGGACGTTTAAGATTCTTTGTAGAATCAGAGAAATGATATGGAAACTTCTGGTTTTCAAAAAAGAAGGGTTTACACCCTCTTTAAAGATAGAAAGAAAATTAGTTTTCTAGAACCCAAAGATAAAGCCTAACTTCTCTGAAACACTAGAAAAGAAATGGAAATCTCTTTGGGTCCAGGAAAGGAACTGAAGTCCTTTTCGGATCTTGAAGAACAATACAGATTCTCTTCGTTTCTTGAAAATGCTGTCTAAGAACCCGTTGGAAAATGGAAAGTAAGATTATATATTCTAGGACCTGGGAATGGAGAGCTGTAGCTTCTGCGTTCGAAGATGAGAAGTTTTTCACCCTTCTCTTACCAAGGAAGGGAGTTTCATCCCTCTTGGTCTCAGAAGGGGAACCTGAACCCCTCCGGGAGCTTAAGAGAGAGTTTGACACCTACTGGAACGGAGTGGAGGCTTCAAATCCATTTTTCTTTTTCTCATCCTGAACCTTTCTGCCTATATGTACACGTTTCAGCAGATTTCTCATCGAAATACGTGTGTCACACATCTACTCCTCCAAATGTGTCCATCATATTGCGCTTATTCGTTTTTCTCTGTCTGTTTTACATACTTCACTCGTTCTCTTAACGTGTATATAAACACAATTTGTGGTGAATCAACCACTTCCTTCCTGCCGCTGTATATCCTGATTCTTTCATTCCTCACTCTGTCAACTTGCTTTCCTCGAGACCCATTTTCCAAAAAGATTACAACTATGGAATAGTTTGGCGCTGACATGCAGTACATGCCACATATGTTGGCACAGACGTATCCCTGATCACTACCCCTTCAAGAAGCAGCAGTTAGTATGCGTTCAGCACCAGGACCTTGATCCTTCACCTTTCATTCCACCACACTTGTTACAAGCACCATCCCCTTGTTCAAGCTAATGTTGCCTTCTTCTTTTCAGTCCAATCGGCACTTAAGCTCACCAGTCTCATCTAAAACCATTTCTTTTTCTTTTTCTTTCATGCATTTACAGTCACTTCTTTTTCTTAACACTCTCCCAACTTCTTCCATTACTCTTATCTGCTCCTACCATTCCTGTCATTTCAACACCGTCCATAATCTCGGGTTTCCTTACAGCTACAGGATCATTCTCCGTCGCTGAATGCTTTTAGTAACCATGGCGCCAGAAGCTACCCTAACCATATCATGAAGTGTAATTCGATGATGTATCATTTGTCGCTGTTTCATGTGCGTGACCGACTACCCTTATGAGACTGTCTCTGAAATCGGGAGGGAATTCTCCAATCGAGGGACACTCCGTATTTCTAATTTTCTTTTATAAAATGGAAACTTTAAACTCATCTGTTCTGTCTGCATTTATGATTATTTCTCTTCGTTTGCCCAATGTAACTGCAACTCTGCTTTAGTTTGTTCTCATATTTTGTGACTTTCTCCTCAGCTCCGTACCATACCTTGCTATTGTATGTACGACACCTACTTTTACAGTATGAGGAGAGTGTTGTGGAACTCCCATCTCATGAACTTTATCATACGATTTTTTTCTTTTATTACTGACAGCATTAACTGCTTCATCGCTTGACTAATTCCGTTTATACATTACCCTAATACTAAAGACTGACTTTCCGAAATTCTTTTCTTTTTTTAAATTTCATCATAGCCTCTGGTTGTTGCATCTTTTCTATTCACTGTAGACGTCGTCAAAGATTGTGATCAAAGTACCCCATATTCTTCTGTCTTCCATGGTGGGCTTAGTTATGTCCTGTAACTCACCTCTTGATTCTGGTACCATCTTGGTTGCCCATGTGCTAGCAGTAAACATACTTGAGGAGCACATTTTTAGTTTCAGCTTGATTTATGCCATGAATAGTTTGCCTAATGCTTCAGGATACTTGAGCCAGTTTTCATAATCGCAAGCAGGTAATTTGTCTCCTTCACAGTTCTATGAAGAACTGAACACTGGTAACAGGTTAGGTACAATGTACACTCACAGACGGATTCCTGCTGCAAATTTCCCGCTATGTATCGAGGTTTTATACCGCTTCCCATCTTCCGTATTTGCATTTACTCGGCTTGAATTTTATCAGTCATATATATCATAACAGCTTCAGAGGAAATCTAGGTCCCACTGCAAGCTGATGCACTCTCCATCAAGCTTTACTTCCCTCCTGACCTCAGCATCATCTGCATCATATTCATGTATGATTACAATCATTCTGTCAAGTCATTTACATAAGTTAAGAAGAGCTATGGTTCAAGAATGATACCCTGCAGCATGCCACTAGTGACCCAACCTATTTCCAGAAGGCTTCTCAAATAAGCGTCCTTTGCTCTGCTCCACTAAGACGTACTCCCGGCGTTACCATTTCCAGTATATTACAGATGCCTCTCGTCAGATACTTGTCTGTGGTTCAGTGCAACTTCCAGGCCTCTTTTCTTAAATCCCTAAGCACTTTACCTTCCTCCGGCGATACCGTGAACAATATTTCAAGAGAACAGTTAATCTTACCTGCACCGTTCTTCAACAGATATGGAGAAACAACTTCAGGACAATGGGTAAAGTACTCTTGTCTTTTTAGGAATCTATTTGTCTCCAATACCTCCTCCCTATTCCACCTCAATGGCCTATACGATAGAGTCTTGTGAAAATACATCTGAACCCGTCATTCTGCTCCTTGCATGTCCTTACGCCATCCTCTAGAACTCATCCCTCTAAATCCCTTAGTACAAATAGCCGCTCTTTAATTGACAGTTTACTCTCGATTGACTTATGGAAAAGCTTTAGATTCCTTCCAACTTTATCCACACTATTCTTTTCAGAGTTTCGCTCATCTTCCTTTGTTATCCTGATCAATCATTACTTATTCTCTTGTAACTTACAGGTGTTAGCTGGCTGTAGTGTGTCCCTCTGGACAAAATAGGTAAATAGGTAAGGTCCAATCTTTCTAGTAAGTCTTGTCTCCACAATTCCAACAGTATCAGATGCATTGTCTCTAATACGAAACCTGAATTCCAACTCTTTACCATTTACTACTTCATGTGTGATGTTTCCATACTTTAACAATCTTGAGCTCTCTGCAACATTCCCGGGGCTATTGGTTCTCTTGCCTCTTTTGACGTCCTCCGTTTTTTACGTTTTAACTGTATTATTTGCTTCTTTCTCAATCTTTCTCATGTCATCTTTTTTATCATGAAGTAATGTTCCTGTACATTCTGTACTTTGATTATCCTCGCATCTACTAGACCCTGAGTTACTGGTTTCTCTCCAGCAATACATATATTTATGATTTCTCTCTACGGCTTCACTGATTCTCCATGTCCTCAATTTCATTGCTCCCTGGTCTCTTTTTCACTGCATCACGCTCTATTCTCTGATTTTGTTCAAGTCCTAGAAAATGGTTTGTCTCCTCCCTGCTCACCATTACTGAATTTCCTTTCGTTGAATGGTCTCTAGGACATCCACTAAATTCCCTTCTTACCCTTTTTACTTTTCAGTCTTGCACCTTCATTTTGTGGGTTGCATTGCTGCTGATATTCTTCCTTTGAATGAATTCTTTGTTCACGCCCTTCGACTACACTTTATGAATCATTAATGTCGTCTCCTATCTAATCAGACTTTCATGTTATCGAATTTCATTTCTCAATTTTCTCTAATCTCCCTCTCCAATATTGTTTTAGCCTCTGATCCTGTTTCTCAATAGTTTCTATCAATTTTTCTAACCCCGTGGTCTCTGTTGACTTATCCCTTATATCTTCCCTTAGCTTCCATCTTTCAGATTTAGTCTCAACTGATTTATCGTTCACAGTACCTTCCCTTGCATGAATCCATTCTGATTAGAAATCAAGTCATAAAAAAAGAAGTATATGTGCCGAGATTGGCTGTGCGTGTTTGATAACGGGCTTAGCTTAGCCTAGACTGATCGCCTGGTCTGAATTTCCTTGCCTTGGCTTATGGTCCCCTTTTGCCTCGGTCATGCAATGCAAAAGGTCTTAGGTTGTTCTCCCGGTCTTCTCAGAATAACATTTGGTTGTTTTATTGACCCAAAAACAATGTGCTTATTTTTCTTTAATATACTGAGCATGGCAGTACCTTACATTCGATTTGAATTCTTTAGTTTCCAAATCTTTACTGCTCAGTCTACGAAAGTGACGTAATATGTTTAAGATGTGGTCCGAGCAATAACAGTCGATTATCCAATTGGCCAAAATGAAAGGCTTTTAGAATATGAAATAAAATCTAGCTGGTCACATCAGTTGGAGGCGTTGACGATTAGTAATAAACTTTGTTTATCCTTTCATTTGTTGTTCTCCTGTATGGAATTTCCTTATAAAGTTCTTAATCTATGCTAGTTACCCGCAGTATTATCTGATTTGGTGTACTTAAGCTAAAGTAAACATTATTCAAAATATTAGTTTACTGAACTTTGTAAAACACGTAACATTCACTATGACACCTCTGGTCTTCGCGACCTTACTTCTAATTTGCTGCTCAGTCTCCACAATGAGCAGTTTTATTTGAGAGAAGTGACATTTATAGAGATCGCTCTGTACACTACTCTCTGTGCTTGTACAAAAAGACCTGAAGAGCTGACCAACATGAATCTATCCTTAACATAATGAAGAAGTGCAAACTGACCCAGGATGATCACCACACGAGCAACATACCAGGGAAGGTGAGGTACGTCTGAGGCCAAGCCGCCATGCAACTCCCACATCTGCTTGCGATAGTAATTCTATAATCAGGTTAGGCATGCACGCAAAGGTTTGCTTAACGTCAGAACTTCATATTATTTTCCGGGGCAGATGGCAGTAAAGCACAGGTATAATCCTGACGTAAGATGGATTTTCATATTTTACTATTCGTATATCATTGTACTTATTCAGATAATGGATCCTCTTGTTAACCTCGTCATTCCATCACGGAAGCTATATTCACATACTTTAATGATTGGCTTTATTTCCATGACCTTTTATCTTCATTTTATCTGTTTTTATCACTTTTTTCCATGTCTTACCATTTTCTCTTGTGTCAGCTCTTCATGTTACTTACTTCATCGTCATTTCCCAGCTCCTCATTCCTTGTTCTCATCCCCTTCCTCATATTTTCTGTCCTCGTCAAACCACACAGATTATCTTCGACTTGTAATGCAGTCATTTTTATTTCTACATCTTCATCCCATGTTGTCTTACCAAGATGGTACTCAAACTCACCTCTTACCGTTACTTTAAGCTATCTTTTAAGCATTACCGTATTTCATGCACAGCTGGTTTTAACTCCTGTTACACGCACCCTCATCACCTGTGCCACAACCATCCGTGCCACCAGCATCCATACCCTCACCACCCACATCACAACCACCCATGCCACCAACACCAATACCGTCACCACCCACATCACAACCACCCATGCCACCAACACCAATACCGTCACCACCCACATCACAACCACCCATGCCACCAACACCAATACCGTCACCACCCACATCACAACCACCCATGCCACCAACACCAATACCGTCACCACCTACATCGCAACCATCCGTGCCAACAACACCAATACCGTCACCATCCACATCATAACCATCCGTACCAACAACACCAATACCGTCACCACCCACATCATAACCATCCGTGCCAACAACACCAATACCGTCACCACCCACATCATAACCATCCGTACCAACAACACCAATACCGTCACCACCCACATCATAACCATCCGTGCCAACAACACCAATACCGTCACCACCCACATCATAACCATCCGTGCCAACAACACCAATACCGTCACCACCCACATCATAACCATCCGTACCAACAACACCAATACCGTCACCACCCACATCATAACCATCCGTACCAACAACACCAATACCGTCACCACCCACATCATAACCATCCGTGCCAACAACACCAATACCGTCACCACCCACATCATAACCATCCGTGCCAACAACACCAATACCGTCACCACCCACATCATAACCATCCGTGCCAACAACACCAATACCGTCACCACCCACATCATAACCATCCGTGCCAACAACACCAATACCGTCACCACCCACATCATAACCATCCGTGCCAACAACACCAATACCGTCACCACCCACATCATAACCATCCGTACCAACAACACACGCATCCTTACCACCCGCACTACAACTGTCTTTGCCATTAACACTCACATCCTCACCACTCACACCACAACCACCCGTGTCACCAACACTCACATCCTCACCACTCACACCACAACCACCCGTGCCACCAACACTCACATCCTCACCACTCACACCACAACCACCCGTGCCACCAACACTCACATCCTCACCACTCACACCACAACCACCCGTGTCACCAACACTCACATCCTCACCACTCACACCACAACCACCCGTGCCACCAACACTCACATCCTCACCACTCACACCACAACCACCCGTACCACCAACAATCACATCCTCACCACCCACACCACAACCACCCGTGCCACCAATACTCACATCCTCACCACCCACACCACAACCACCCGTGCCACCAACACTCACACCCTCACCACGTACAACACACGTCACAGTCGTGATGTATGAAATTCAACATATTTCTGGCTGAAAATTAAATCAATTGTTAACCATTCAGCTGTACTGATCCCATTACAACAAACCTTACAGTAGGCTTTGATCCTGAATTACCCTTAAATCTGGCTTTATTAGGAACACGACATAGATATCTAAAGCGTAACTCTCAATCATTAGTATATCTGCCAAATTTTCCCATGTTCGCGGACGTCAAACATTCTCACTCTGGAAACAAGTTTCAAATCTATAAGCTCATTGCTTCGGTAAGAGGGAACCGGTCTGCCTGGGTATCCTTGGCAGGAGTCGAGACAATGTTTGCCTCATGCGTTATCCTTTCAACCAAAGTTAGTCAGAGTCTCTTAAGCTGTTTCTTTGAAGCTGGAGGGAAGAACAAGCAAAGACAGCTGTCTTTACTGTGTGTGTGTGTCTGTGTGTGTGTGTGTGTGTGTGCGTTGTTTATCAAGAGATTGAAATAAAAGAACGTGTATTGTCACCGCGTAACTTTCGCTCTGTGTTCGCTGGCGGGCTTTTCATTTGCTCTCGGGCTACCAACTTCACACGTTTAAAGAGGGTGTGACAAACCGAGTAGTCCCGCGGACGCTGCTCCTCATCGGTCCCACCGTCGCTCTTCACTGTCTGCTGGGTCCGGCTGTGACTGTCAGTTCTTCACTGTCACTTAGGAAGTCTTAATACCACAGCAGTCGATGTGCTCTGATACTGAGCAGTTTTCACATATGTATATATATATATATATATATATATATATATATATATATATATATATATATATATATATATATATATATATATATATATATGTATATATATATATATATATATATATATATATATATATATATATATATATATATATATATATATATATATATATATATATATAATAAAGAGCATTTTTTTATTTATTACATATATGTAGGCAGACAACAGTCTCTACAGCAAGCCTGCTGCTATACCTGCTAAGCTTCATCGTACAAATGAGACGGTGCCTATACCCCCATACACCAGATCATACTACCGTGTGATATAACCCCCATGGGTAAACGAGCACCCACTTCATGATGTAGGTCGAGGAGGTGCCGCCAGCGCTCGCGTCTGTAAACTTTGGCCATAAGACAAATCTGACAGGAGGGTCATGGTTCGAACCCTAGCACCCCCAAACCCAACAAACATTTCCCCCCTCCCACCCACATCGCCGCCGCCCCACTATCTTTCCATTTATCTTTTGCTTTACATGGGAATAACAAAGGACTGCAAACAGCAACAGACCATTGGGTCCAGTTCAGAGGTTATTTGTGGAAGTAATAAAAGAGTTCAGAGGTATACATACCCTTTAGTGTAGAGAGAATGGACAACCGAATTAGGAGAAATGCCAGTTAACCTTTTCCGTCTTTTTTAAACTACAAAGACCCAAATATCGTCAATCCTGAACTTTAACCGGAACATTCGTCTACTCTACCTTTATATATATATATATATATATATATATATATATATATATATATATATATATGTATATATATATATATATATATATATATATATATATATATATATATAAATATTTTTTTTTTTATTTATTATACTTTGTCGCTGTGTCCCGCGTTAGCGAGGTAGCGCAAGGAAACAGAGGAAAGAATGGCCCACCCCACCCACATAAACATATATCCTCTTTGTCAACCTCTCCTCACTCATTCTCTTCATATGTCCAAACCATTTCAACACACTCTTCTGCTCTCTCAACCACACTCTTAATTACCACATTTCTCGCTTACTCTCATTTCTTACTCAATCTGACTTCTTTCACACCACAAATTGTTCTCAAACATTTCATTTTCAACCCATCCACCCTCCTCTGTACAACCATATCTATAGCCCATGCCGTGCAACCATATGATATCGTTGGAACTACTATTCCTTCAAACAT
This sequence comes from Panulirus ornatus, assembly GCF_036320965.1. Taxonomy (NCBI): domain Eukaryota; kingdom Metazoa; phylum Arthropoda; class Malacostraca; order Decapoda; family Palinuridae; genus Panulirus; species Panulirus ornatus. The sequence goes on from NC_092226.1 coordinate 51,596,082, forward strand.
ACCCATTTTTGCTCTCCAAGATAACTTTCTCTCCTTCCACTTATTCTTCATTGCTCCCAGAACCTTCGCCCCCTCCCCAACCCTGTGGTTACTTCCGTTTCCATGGTTCATTTCGCTGCTAAGTTCAATCCCAAATATCTAAAATACATCGCTTCCTCTAATATTTCTCCATTCAAACTTACATTCAAACTTATTTTGCTTTGTCGCTGTCTCCCGCGTTTGCGAGATAGCGCAAGGAAACAGACGAAAGAAATGGCAAAAACCACCCCCATACAAATGTATATACATATACGTCCACACACGCAAATATACATACCTATACATCTCAATGTACACATATATATACACACACAGACACATACATATATACCCATGCACACAATTCACCCTGTCTGCCTTTATTCATTCCCATCGCCACCTCGCCACACATGGAATACCATCCCCCTCCCCCCCTCATGTGTGCGAGGTAGCGCTAGGAAAAGACAACAAAGGCCCCTTTCGTTCACACTCAGTCTCTAGCTGTCATGCAATAATGCCCGAAACCATAGCTCCCTTTCCACATCCAGGCCCCACACAACTTTCCATTGTTTACCCCAGACGCTTCACATGCCCTGATTCAATCCAATGACAGCACGTCAAACCCGGTATACCACATCGATCCAATTCACTCTATTCCTTGCCCGCCTTTCACCCTCCTGCATGTTCAGGCCACGATCACACAAAATCTTTTTCACTCCATCTTTCCACCTCCAATTTGGTCTCCCACTTCTCCTCGTTCCCTCCACCTCCGACACATATATCCTCTTGGTCAATCTTTCCTCACTCATTCTCTCTATGTGCCAAAACCATTTCAAAACACCCTCTTCTGCTCTCTCAACCACGCTCTTTTTATTTCTACACATCTCTCTTACACTTACATTACTTACTCGATCAAACCACCTCACACCACAAACTGTCCTCAAACATCTCATATCCAGCACATCCATCCTCCTGCGCACAATTCTATCCATAGCCCACGCCTCGCAACAATACAACATTTTTGAAACCACTATTCCTTCAAACATATCCATTTTAGTTTTCCGAGATAATGTTCTCGACTTCCAAACATTCTTCAAGGCTCCCAGGATTTTCGCCCCTTACCCCACCTTATGATATATATATATATATATATATATATATATATATATATATATTAAATAACCTTACCTTACCAACCAGTCAACAAGTATGACTCATGGTGAGGTGCCTGAGGATTGGCGGAATGCGTGCATAGTGCCATTGTACAAAGGCAAAGGGGATAAGAGTGAGTGCTCAAATTACAGAGGTATAAGTTTGTTGAGTATTCCTGGTAAATTATATGGGAGGGTATTGATTGAGAGGGTGAAGGCATGTACAGAGCATCAGATTGGGGAAGAGCAGTGCGGTTTCAGAAGTGGTAGAGGATGTGTGGATCAGGTGTTTGCTTTGAAGAATGTATGTGAGAAATACTTAGAAAAGCAAATGGATTTGTATGTAGCATTTATGGATCTGGAGAAGGCATATGATAGAGTTGATAGAGATGCTCTGTGGAAGGTATTAAGAATATATGGTGTGGGAGGCAAGTTGTTAGAAGCAGTGAAAAGTTTTTATCGAGGATGTAAGGCATGTGTACGTGTAGGAAGAGAGGAAAGTGATTGGTTCTCAGTGAATGTAGGTTTGCGGCAGGGGTGTGTGATGTCTCCATGGTTGTTTAATTTGTTTATGGATGGGGTTGTAAGGGAGGTAAATGCAAGAGTCCTGGAAAGAGGGGCAAGTATGAAGTCTGTTGGGGATGAGAGAGCTTGGGAAGTGAGTCAGTTGTTGTTCGCTGATGATACAGCGCTGGTGGCTGATTCATGTGAGAAACTGCAGAAGCTGGTGACTGAGTTTGGTAAAGTGTGTGGAAGAAGAAAGTTGAGAGTAAATGTGAATAAGAGCAAGGTTATTAGGTACAGTAGGGGTGAGGGTCAAGTCAATTGGGAGGTGAGTTTGAATGGAGAAAAACTGGAGGAAGTGAAGTGTTTTAGATATCTGGGAGTGGATCTGTCAGCGGATGGAACCATGGAAGCGGAAGTGGATCATAGGGTGGGGGAGGGGGCGAAAATTTTGGGAGCCTTGAAAATGTGTGGAAGTCGAGAACACTATCTCGGAAAGCAAAAATGGGTATGTTTGAGGGAATAGTGGTTCCAACAATGTTGTATGGTTGCGAGGCGTGGGCTATGGATAGAGATGTGCGCAGGAGGATGGATGTGCTGGAAATGAGATGTTTGAGGACAATGTGTGGTGTGAGGTGGTTTGATCGAGTAAGTAACGTAAGGGTAAGAGAGATGTGTGGAAATAAAAAGAGCGTGGTTGAGAGAGCAGAAGAGGGTGTTTTGAAATGGTTTGGGCACATGGAGAGAATGAGTGAGGAGAGATTGACCAAGAGGATATATGTGTCGGAGGTGGAGGGAACGAGGAGAAGAGGGAGACCAAATTGGAGGTGGAAAGATGGAGTGAAAAAGATTTTGTGTGATCGGGGCCTGAACATGCAGGAGGGTGAAAGGAGGGCAAGAAATAGAGTGAATTGGAGTCATGTGGTATACAGGGGTTGACGTGCTGTCAGTGGATTGAAGCAAGGCATGTGAAGCGTCTGGGGTAAACCATGGAAAGCTGTGTAGGTATGTATATTTGCGTGTGTGGACGTGTGTATGTACATGTGTATGGGGGGGGGGGGGTTGGGCCGTTTCTTTCGTCTGTTTCCTTGCGCTACCTCGCAAACGCGGGAGACAGCGACAAAGTATAAAAAAAAAAAAAAAAAAAAAAAAAAAAAAATATATATATATATATATATATATATATATATATATATATATATATATATATATATATATATATCAGGGGTTAGTGAGAGGACAAGAGCAAGGGAAAGAGTAGCACTACTCCTGAAACAGGAATTGTAGGAGTATGTGAGAGAATGTAAGAAAGTAAATTCTAGATTGATATGGATAAAACTGAAAGTGGATGGAGAGAGATGGGTGATTATTGGTGCATATGCACCTGGGTATGAGAAGAAAGATCATGAGAGGCAAGTGTTTTGGGAGCAGCTGAATGAGTGTGTTAGTAGTTTTGATGCAAAAGACCGGGTTATAGTGATGGGTGATTTGAATGCAAAGGTGAGTAATGTGGCATTTGAGGGAATAATTGGTATACATAGGGTGTTCAGTGTTGTAAATGGAAATGGTGAAGAGCTTGTAGACTTATGTGCTGAAAAAGGAGTGGTGATTAGGAATACCTGGTTTAAAAAGTGAGATATACATAAGTATACGTATGTAAGTAGGAGAGATGGCCAGAGAGCGTTATTGGATTACGTGTTAATTGACAGGCGCGCGAAAGAGAGACTTTTGGATATTAATGTGCTGAGAGGTGCAACTGGAGGAATGTCTGATCATTATCTTGTGGAGGCGAAGGTGAAGATTTGTAGGGGTTTTCAGAAAAGAAGAGAGAATGTTGGAGTGAAGAGGATGGTGAGAGTAGGTGAGCTTGGAAAGGAGACTTGTGTGAGGAAGAACCAGGAGAGACTGAGTACAGAATGGAAAAAGGTGAGAACAAAGGTGGTAAGGGGAGTGGGGGAGGAATGGGACGTATTTAGGGAAGCAGTGATGGCTTGCGCAGAAGATGCTTATGGCATGAGAAGCGTGGGAGGTGGGTTGATTAGAAAGGGTAGCGAATGGTGGGAAGAAGAAGTAAGATTGTTAGTGAAAGAGAAGAGAGAGGCATTTGGACGATATTTGCTGGGAAAAAATGCAAATGAGTGGGAGATGTATAAAAGAAAGAGGCAGGAGGTCAAGAGAAAAGTGCAAGAGGTGAAAAAGAGGGCAAATGAGAGTTGGGGTGAGAGAGTACCATTAAATTTTAGGGAGAATAAAAAGATGTTTTGGAAGGAGGTAAATAAAGTGCGTAAGACAAGGGAGCAAATGGGAACTTCAGTGAAGGGGGTTAATGGGGAGGTGATAACAAGTAGTGGTGATGTGAGAAGGAGATGGAGTGAGTATTTTGAAGGCTTGTTGAATGTATTTGATGATAGAGTGGCAGATGTAGGGTGTTTTGGTCAAGGTGGTATGCAAAGTGAGAGGGTTAGGGAAAATGATTTGGTAAACAGAGAAGAGGTAGTAAAAGCTTTGCGGAAGATGAAAGCCGCCAAGGCAACAGGTTTGGATGGTATTGCAGTGGAGTTTATTAAAAAAGGGGGTGACTGTATTGTTGACTTTTTGGTAAGGGTATTTAATGTATGTATGGTTCATGGTGGGGTGCCTGAGGATTGGCGGAATGCGTGCATAGTGCCATTGTACAAAGGCAAAGGGGATAAGAGTGATTGCTCAAATTACAGAGGTATAAGTTTGTTGAGTATTCCTGGTAAATTATATGGGAGGGTATTGATTGAGAGGGTGAAGGCATGTACAGAGCATCATATTGAGGAAGAGCAGTGTGGTTTCAGAAGTGGTAGAGGATGTGTGGATCAGGTGTTTGCTTTGAAGAATGTATGTGAGAAATACTTAGAAAAGCAAATGGATTTGTATGTATCATTTATGGATCTGGAGAAGGCATATGATAGAGTTGATAGAGATGCTCTGTGGAAGGTACTAAGAATATCTGGTGTGGGAGGCAAGTTGTTAGAAGCAGTGAAAAGTTTTTATCGAGGATGTAAGGCATGTGTACGTGTAGGAAGAGAGGAAAGTGATTGGTTCTCAGTGAATGTAGGTTTGCGGCAGGGGTGTGTGATGTCTCCGTGGTTGTGTAATTTGTTTATGGATGGGGTTGTTAGGGAGGTGAATGCAAGAGTTTTGGAAAGAGGGGCAAGTATGAAGTCTGTTGTGGATGAGAGAGCTTGGGAAGTGAGTCAGTTGTTGTTCGCTGATGATACAGCGCTTGTGGCTGATTCATGTGAGAGACTGCAGAAGCTGGTGACTGAGTTTGGTAGAGTGTGTGAAAGAAGAAAGTTAAGAGTAAATGTGAATAAGAGCAAGGTTATTAGGTAAAGTAGGGTTGAGGGTCAAGTCAATTGGGAGATAAGTTTGAATGGAGAAAAACTGGAGGAAGTAAAGCGTTTTAGATATCTGGGAGTGGATCTGGCAGCGGATGGAACCATGGAAGCGGAAGTGAATCATAGGGTGGGGGAGGGGGCGAAAATCCTGGGAGCCTTGAAGAATGTGTGGAAGTCGAGAACATTATCTACGAAAACAAAAATGTGTATGTTTGAAGGAATAGTGGTTCCAACAATGTTGTATGGTTGCGAGGCGTGGGCTATGGATAGAGTTGTGCGCAGGAGGGTGGATGTAATAGAAATGAGATGTTTGAGGACAATATTTGGTATGAGGTGGTTTGATCGAGTAAGTAATGTAAGGGTAAGAGAGATGTATGGAAATATAAAGAGCGTGGTTGAGAGAGCAGAAGAGGGTGTTTTGAAATGGTTTGGGTATATGGAGAGAATGAGTGAGGAAAGATTGACCATGAGGATAAATCGTCCAAATGCCTCCCTTTTCTCTTTCACTAATAATATTACTTCTTCATCATACCACTCGCTACACTTTCTAATCAACCCATATCCCACGCTTCTCCTGCCACAAGCATCTTTTTCGCAAGCCATCACTGCTTCCCTAAATACAATCCCATTCCTCCCCCACTCCCCTTACCACCTTTGTTCTCACCTTTTTCCATTCTGTACTCAGTCTCTCCTGGTACTTCCTCACACAAGTCTCCTTCCCAAGCTCACTTACTATCACCACTCTCTTCACCCAACATTCTCTCTTCTTTTCTGAAAACCCCTACAAATCTTCACCTTCGCCTCCACAAGATAATGATCAGACATCCCTCCAGCTGCACCTCTCAGCACATTAGCATCCAAAAGCCTCTCTTTCGCGCGCCTATCAATTAACACGTAATCCAATAACGCTCTCTGGCCATCTCTCCTACTTACATACGTATACTTATGTATATCTCGCTTTTTAAACCAGGTATTCCCAATCACCAGTCCTTTCTCAGCACACAAATCTACAAGCTCTTCACCATTTTCATTTACAACATTGAACACCCCATGTATACCAATTATTCCTATAACTGCTATATTACTCACCTTTGCATTCAAATCACCTATCACTATAACCCGGTCTTTTGCATCAAAACAACTAACACACTCATTCAGCTGCTCCCAAAACACTTGCCTTTCATGATCTTTCTTCTCATGCCCAGGTGCATATGCACCAACAATCACCCATCTCTCTCCATCAACTTTCAGTTTTACCCATATCAATCTAGAATTTACTTTCTTACACTCTATCACACACTCCCACAACTCCTGTTTCAGGAGTAGTGCTACTCCTTCCCTTGCTATTGTCCTCTTACTAACCCCTGACTTTACTCCCAAGACATTCCCAAACCACTCTTCCCCTTTACCCTTGAGCCTCGTTTCCCTCAGAGCCAGAACATCCAGGTTCCTTTCCTCAAACATACTACCTATCTCTCCTTTTTTCTCATCTTGGTTACATCCACACACATTTAGACACCCCAATCTGAGCCTTCACTCCCCGCGTGACTCCTTCTTCTGTTTCACCTTTTAGAAAGTCAAAATACAACGAGGGGAGGATTTCTGGCCCCCCACTCTCGTCCCCTTTAGTCGCCTTCTACGACACGTGAGGAATGTTTGGGAAGTATTCTTTCTCCCCTATCCCCTATCCCCAGGGATATATATATATATATATATATATATATATATATATATATATATATATATATATATATATATATATATATATATTTTCTTTCTTTCGTACTATTCGCCATTTCCCGCGTTAGCGAGGTAGCGTTAAGAACAGAGGACTGGGCCTTTGAGAGAATATCCTTACCTGGCCCCCTTCTCTGTTCCTTCTTTTGGAAAATTGACAAAAAACGAGAGGGGAGGATTTCCAGCCACCCGCTCCCTCCCCTTTTAGTCGCCTTCTATGACACGCAGGGAATACTTGGGAAGTATTCTTTCTCCCTTATCCCCAGGGATAATATATATATATATATATATATATATATATATATATATATATATATATATATATATATATATATATATATATATATATATATATATATAATAAGAGCAAGGTTATTAGGTACAGTAGGGTTGAGGGTCAAGTCAATTGGGAGGTGAGTTTGAATGGAGAAAAACTGGAGGAAGTGAAGTGTTTTAGATATCTGGGAGTGGATCTGGCAGCGGATGGAACCATGGAAGCGGAAGTGGATCATAGGGTGGGGGAGGGGGCGAAAATTCTGGGGGCCTTGAAGAATGTGTGGAAGTCGAGAGCATTATCTCGGAAAGCAAAAATGGGTATGTTTGAAGGAATAGTGGTTCCAACAATGTTGTATGGTTGCGAGGCGTGGGCTATGGATAGAGTTGTGCGCAGGAGGATGGATGTGCTGGAAATGAGATGTTTGAGGACAATGTGTGGTGTGAGGTGGTTTGATCGAGCGAGTAACGTAAGGGTAAGAGAGATGTGTGGAAATAAAAAGAGAGTGGTTGAGAGAGCAGAAGAGGGTGTTTTGAAGTGGTTTGGGCACATGGAGAGGATGAGTGAGGAAAGATTGACCAAGAGGATATATGTGTCGGAGGTGGAGGGAGCAAGGAGAAGAGGGAGACCAAATTGGAGGTGGAAAGATGGAGTGAAAAAGATTTTGTGTGATCGGGGCCTGAACATGCAGGAGGGTGAAAGGAGGGCAAGGAATAGAGTGAATTGGAGCGATGTGGTATACCGGGGTTGACGTGCTGTCAGTGGATTGAATCAAGGCATGTGAAGCGTCTGGGGTAAACCATGGAAAGCTGTGTAGGTATGTATATTTGCGTGTGTGGACGTATGTATATACATGTGTATGGGGGGGGGGGGTTGGGCCATTTCTTTCGTCTGTTTCCTTGCGCTACGTCGCAAACGCGGGAGACAGCGACAAAGTATAAAGAAAAAAAAAAAAAATATATATATATATATATATATATATATATCTTTTTTTTTTTTTTTTTTTTCATACTATTCGCCATTTCCCGCGATAGCGAGGTAGCGTCAAGAACAGAGGACTGGGCCTTTGAGGGAATATCCTCACCTGGACCTCTTCTCTGTTCCTTCTTTTGGAAAAAAAAAAAAAAAAAAAAAAAAAAAACAAGAGGGGAGGATTTCCAGCCCCCCGCTCCCTTCCCCTTTTAGTCGCCTTCTACGACACGCAGGGAATACGTGGGAAGTATTCTTTCTCCCCTATCCCCAGGGAATATATATATATATATATATATATATATATATATATATATATATATATATATATATATTTAGGATGTTCTTTGCGTTTGCCCAGCAAATGAAAATTCAAACATTTCTCCCCTAACTTAACAATTTAGTGCCTTCCATCAAATTTACCATAGAAAATGAAAATAATGGTGTTACCATTTTTAGACTGCATGATCCATAGGCAAGGAAACAAGTTTAAGCTCAGCATATATATGACAGAGTTAGATTAATCATCATTTCAGTCCTATATTTCTAAGGGCATTACGTATTTGCAGTCCAGAAGTTATTTGTGATGAGTTTGAGAAGATATTTTCTATTGGATCTAAATCAAAGTATCCTAGATCTTTCATTGATAAATCCCTCAAGTTAACAAAGAAATCATTTTATAGATTTGAACCTAAACTTCCCATTGACACCAAGAATCTTTCAGTTCTCCCTTTTAATAATAATCTTACCTTACTTTCATGTTGCTTAAATCCGTAATGTAAATGTTGCCTTCAGCAACAATAATACTATAAAGAATATCTTAATCAGGAACTCACCAGAAAATTCTCCTGGATGCATCCATAAAGAACCATTTAGAAATTGTGATAAGTTTATGTTGGGCAGACTGGTAAGGATCTTTCTGTTAAACTTAAGTAACATAAATACACTATAAGAGCAAGACAAGAAACAAGTGCCTTGCTTAATCACGTCAAAAACTACGATCATTGTTTTGATTTGAGTAATGCCATCTCAGTTATTAATTCTAACTCAAGTATCACGACAAATATCATTGAATCTTCCATTATTGAATGCATAAATGAATGATATTAGTGAAGGTCTATACAAATTGGATAATTTTATTGTTGATAGAATTTGTAAACAATTCACCTTATTGTCCACATAATAAGCTTATGATACGTTCGTTGAATTTCTTAGACAATCACGTGTTTACCAAATGGAGTCATATTAATATCTCTTCGTTGTATATCAGCTAACTTATATTTCTTTCTTGTATCTCCCCTGATGATGTGATTATTACACGAAAGTGCATCTGGGAATTTATCGTGTTTCATTTTCCCCGTAGACTCATGGAAATATATATATATATATAATATATATATATATATATATATATATATATATATATATATATATATATATATATATATATATATATATATACATATATATATATATATATATATATATATATATATATATATATATATATATATATATATATATATATATATATATATATATATATATATATATTGGAAAGGATCACAATTTTGCGCGTGATCAAGATATTCCTATGAGTCCACGGGGAAAACGAAACACGAAAAGATCACAAGTGCACTTTCGTGTAATAATCACATCATCAGGGGAGACACAAGAGAGAAATATAACAGTCAGTTGATATACATCGAAGAGACGAAGCTAGGACGCCATTTGGTAAACATGTGATTGCCCAACATGTCCAACATGTGATTGTTTTGGACAATCACATGTTTACCAAATGGCGTCCTAGCTTCGTCTCTTCGATGTATATCAACTGAGTGTTATATTTCTCTCTTGTGTTTCCCTGATGATGTGATTATTACACGAAAGTGCACTTGGGAACTTTTCGTGTTTCTTTTCAGCGTGGACTCATAAAAAAATATATATATATATATATATATATATATATATATATATATATATATATATATATATATTGGTTCTCAGTGAAGGTAGGTTTGCGGCAGGGGTGTGTGATGTCTCCATGGTTGTTTAATTTGTTTATGGATGGGGTTGTTAGGGAGGTGAATGCAAGAGTTTTGGGAAGAGGGGCAAGTATGAAGTCTGTTGTGGATGATAGAGCTTGGGAAGTGAGTCAGTTGTCGTTCGCTGATGATACAGCGCTGGTGGCTGATTCATGTGAGAAACTGCAGAAGCTGGTGACTGAGTTTGGTAAAGTGTGTGAAAGAAGAAAGTTAAGAGTAAATGTGAATAAGAGCAAGGTTATTAGGTACAGTAGGGTTGAGGGTCAAGTCAATTGGGAGGTGAGTTTGAATGGAGAAAAACTGGAGGAAGTAAAGTGTTTTAGATATCTGGGAGTGGATCTGGCAGCGGATGGAACCATGGAAGCGGAAGTGGATCATAGGGTGGGGGAGGGGGCGAAAATTCTTGGAGCCTTGAAGAATGTGTGGAAGTCGAGAACATTATCTCGGAAAGCAAAAATGGGTATGTTTGAAGGAATAGTGGTTCCAACAATGTTGTATGGTTGCGAGGCGTGGGCTATGGATAGAGTTGTGCGCAGGAGGATGGATGTGCTGGAAATGAGAGGTTTGAGGACAATGTGTGGTGTGAGGTGGTTTGATCGAGTAAGTAACGTAAGGGTAAGAGAGATGTGTGGATATAACAAGAGCGTGGTTGAGAGAGCAGAAGAGGGTGTTTTGAAATGGTTTGGGCACATGGAGAGAATGAGTGAGGAAAGATTGACCAAGAGGATATATGTGTCGGAGGTGGAGGGAACGAGGAGAAGTGTGAGACCAAATTGGAGGTGGAGAGATGGAGTGAAAAAGATTTCGTGTGATCGGGGCCTGAACATGCAGGAGGGTGAAAGGAGGGCAAGGAATAGAGTGAATTGGATCGATGTGGTACAATGGCACTATGCACGCATTCCGCCAATCCTCAGGCACCTCACCATGAGTCATACATACATTAAATAACCTTACCAACCAGTCAATAGTACATGTATATATATATATATATATATATATATATATATATCCCTGGGGATAGGGGAGAAAGAATACTTCCCACGTATTCCCTGCGTGTCGTAGAAGGCGACTAAAAAGGGAAGGAGCGGGGGGCTGGAAATCCTCCCCTCTCATTTTTTTTTGATTTTCCAAAAGAAGGAGCAGAGAACGAGGCCAGGTGAGGATATTCCCTCAGAGGCCCAGTCCTCTGTTCTTAACGCTACCTTGCTAACGCGGGAAATGGCGAATAGTATGAAAGAAGAAAAGATATATATATATATATATATATATATATATATATATATATATATATATATATATATATATATATATATATATATATATATATATATATGTACGTATATATATATATATATATATATATATATATATATATATATATATATATATATATATATATATATATATATATATATATATATATATATATATATATATGCACGCATTCCGCCAATCCTCAGGCACCTCACCATGAGTCATGCATACATTAAATAACCTTACCAACCAGTCAATAATACATATATATGTATATATATATATATATATATATATATATATATATATATATATATATATATATATATATATATATGTATATATATATATATATATTATATACATGGGGATAGGGGAGAAAGATTAATTCCCTCGCATTCCTCACGTGTCGTAGAAGGCGACTAAAGGGGACGGGAGCGGGGGTTGGAAACCCTCCCTTCCTCGTATTTTAACTTTCTAAAAGGGGAAACAGAAGAAGGAGTCACGCGGAAAGTGTTCATCCTCCTCGAAGGCTCAAATTGGGCGTGTCGAAATGTGTGTGGATGTAATCAAAATGAGAAAAAAGGAGAGATAGGTAGTATGTTTGAGGAAAGGAACCTGGATATTCTGGCTCTGAGTGAAACGAAGCTTAAGGGTAAAGGGAAAGAGTGTTTTGAGAATATCTTGGATGTAAAGTTAGGGGTTAGTGGAGAGGACAAGAGTAAGGGAAGGAGTAGCACTACTCATGAATCAGGTGTGGTGGGCGTATGTGATAGAGTGTAAGAAAGTAAACTCTAGATGGATATGGGTAAAACTAAAAGTGGATGGAGAGAAATGGGTGATTATTGGTGATTATGCACCTGGGCATGAGAAGAAAGATCATTAGAGGCAAGTGCTTTGAAAGCAGCTGAGTGAGTGTGTTAGTAGTTATCATGATCGAGACCGGGTTATAGTGATCGGTGATTTGAATGTAAAGGTGAGTAATGTGGCAGTTGAGGGAATAATTGGTGTACATGGGGTGTTCAGTGTTGTAAATGGAAATGGTGAAGAGCTTGTAGATTTATGTGCTGAAAAAGGACTGGTGGCTGGGAATACCTAGTTTAAAAAGAGAGATATATATAAGTATACGTATGTAAGGACGGAGAGATGGCCAGAGAGCGTTATTGGATTACGTGTTAATTGATTGGCTCGCGAAAGAGAGACAGTAGGATGTTAATGTCCTGAGAGGTGCAACTGGAGGGATGTCTGATCATTATCTTGTGGAGGCGAGGGGGAAGATTTGTAGAGGTTTTCAGAAAAGAAGAATGTTGGGGTGAAGAAAGTGGTGAGAGTAAGTGAGTTTGGGAAGGACATTTATGTGAGGAAGTACCAGGAGAGACTGAGTACAAAATGTAAGAAGTTGAGAATAAAGGAGGTAAGGGGAATGGTGGAAGAATGGGATGTATTTGGGCAAGCAGTGATGGCTTGCACAAAAGATGCTTGTGGCATGAGAAGCGTGACAGGTGGGCAGATTAGAAACGGTAGTGAGTGGTGGGATGAAGAAATAAAATTATTGGTAAAAGAGAAGCCAGAAGCATTTGGATGATTTTTCAGGGAAATAATGTAAATGATTCGGAGATGTATAAAAGAAAGAAGCAGGAGGTCAAGAGAAAGGTGCACGAGGTGAAAAAGAGGGCAAATGAGAATTGGGAGGAGAGAGTATCATTAAATCTTAGGGAAAATACTTTGGAAGGAGGTAAATAAAGTGCGTGAGACAAGGGAACAAATGAGAACTTCAGTGAAGGGGGCTAATGGGGAGGTGATAACAAGTAGTGGTGATGTGAGAAGGAGATGGAGTGAGTATTTTGATGGTTTTGTTGAATGTGTTTGAGGATAGAGTGGCAGATATAGGGCGTTTTGCTCGAGGTGGTTGCAAAGTGAGAGGGTTAAGGAGAATGATTTGGTAAACAGAGAAGAAGTAGTAAAAGCTTTGCGGAAGACAAAAGCCGGCAAGGCAGGGGGTTTGGATGGTATTGAAGTGGAATTTATTAAAAAAGGGGGTGACTGTATTGTTGACTAGTTTGTAAGGTTCTTTAATGTATATATGACTCATGGTGAGGTGCCTGAGGATTGGAGGAATTCTTTCATAGTGCCATTATAAAAAGGCAAAGGGGATGTAACTGAGTGCTCAAATTGTAGAGGTATATGTTTGTTGAGTATTCCTGGGAAATTATATGGGAGGGTATTGATTGAGAAGGTGAAGGCATGTACAGAACATCAGATTGGGGAAGAGCAGTGTGGTTACAGAATTGGTAGATGATGTGTGGATCAGGTGTTTGCTTTTAAGGATGTATGTGAGAAATACTTAGAAAAGCAAATGGATTTGTATGTAGCATTTATGGATCTGGAGACGGCGTATGATAGAGTTGATAGAGATGCTATGTGGAAGGTATTAAGAATATATAGTGTAAGGGGCAAGTTGTTAGAAGCAGTAAAAAGCTTTTATCGAGAATGGAAGGCATCTGTACGTGTAGGAAGAATGGAAAGTGATTTGTTCTCAGTGAATGTTGACTTGCGGCTGGTGTGTGTTATGTCTCCATGGTTGTTTAATTTGCTTTTGGATGGGGTTGTTAGGGAGTTGAATACAAGAGTTTTGGAAAAAGGGGCAAGTATGCAGTCTGTTGTGGATGAGAGAGCTTGGAAAGTCTTTTGTTGTTCGCTGATGATACAGCGCTGGTGGATGATTCGTTTGAGAAACTGCAGAAGCTGGTAACTGAGTTTGGTAAATTGTGTGAAAGAAGAAAGCTGAGAGTAAATGTGAATAAGAGGAACGTTATTTGGTAGAGTATGGTTGAGGGACAAGTCAACTGGGGGTTAAGTTTGAATGGAGAAGAACTGGAGGAAGTGAAGTGTTTTATATATGTTGGAGTGGATTTCGCAGAGAATGGAACCATGAAAGCGGAAGTGAATCATAGGTTGGGGGAGGGGGCGAAAGTTCTGGTAGGGTTGAAGAATGTGTGGAAGTCGAGACAGCGAAAAATCAAATAAAAAAAATAAAAATGAATAAATAAATGAATATATATATATATATATATATATATATATATATATATATATATATATATATATATATATATATATATATATATATATGTATATATATATATATTTTTTTTTTTTTTTGCTTTGTCGCTGTCTCCCGCGTTTGCGAAGTAGCGCAAGGAAACAGACGAAAGAAATGGCCCAACCCACCCCCATACACATGTATATACATACACGTCCCCACACGTAAATATACATACCCATACATCTCAATGTACACATATATATACACACACAGATATATATACATATATACACATGCACACAATTCACAGTCTGCCTTCATTCATTCCCATCGCCACCGCGCCACACATGGAATAACATCGCTCTCCCACCTCATGTGTGCGAGGTATAAAGTACAAAGTATGATAAAAAATAATAATATATATATATATATATATATATATATATATATATATATATATATATTTTTTTTTTTTTTTTTTTTTTTTTTATACCTCGTCGCTGTCTCCCGCGTTTGCGAGGTAGCGCAAGGAAACAGCCGAAAGAAATGGCCCAACCCCCCCCCATACACATGTACATACATACGTCCACACACGCAAATATACATACCTACACAGCTTTCCATGGTTTACCCCGGACGCTTCACATGCCTTGATTCAATCCACTGACAGCACGTCAACCCCTGTATACCACATCGCTCCAATTCACTCTATTCCTTGCCCTCCTTTCACCCTCCTGCATGTTCAGGCCCCGATCACACAAAATCCTTTTCACTCCATCTTTCCACCTCCAATTTGGTCTCCCTCTTCTCCTCGTTCCCTCCACCTCCGACACATATATCCTCTTGGTCAATCTTTCCTCACTCATTCTCTCCATGTGCCCAAACCACTTCAAAACACCCTCTTCTGCTCTCTCAACCACGCTCTTTTTATTTCCACACATCTCTCTTACCCTTACGTTACTTACTCGATCAAACCACCTCACACCACACATTGTCCTCAAACATCTCATTTCCAGCACATCCATCCTCCTGCGCACAACTCTATCCATAGCCCACGCCTCGCAACCATACAACATTGTTGGAACCACTATTCCTTCAAACATACCCATTTTTGCTTTCCGGGATAATGTTCTCGACTTCCACACATTTTTCAAGGCTCCCAAAATTTTTGCCCCCTCCCCCACCCTATGATCCACTTCCGCTTCCATGGTTCCATCCGCTGACAGATCCACTCCCAGATATCTAAAACACTTCACTTCCTCCAGTTTTTCTCCATTCAAACTCACCTCCCAATTGACTTGACCCTCAACCCTACTGTACCTAATAACCTTGCTCTTATTCACATTTACTCTTAACTTTCTTCTTCCACACACTTTACCAAACTCCGTCACCAGCTTCTGCAGTTTCTCACATGAATCCGCCACCAGCGCTGTATCATCAGCGAACAACAACTGACTCACTTCCCAAGCTCTCTCATCCCCAACAGACTTCATACTTGCCCCTCTTTCCAAGACTCTTGCATTTACCTCCCTAACAACCCCATCCATAAACAAATTAAACAACCATGGAGACATCACACACCCCTGCCGCAAACCTACATTCACTGAGAACCAATCACTTTCCTCTCTTCCTACACGTACACATGCCTTACATCCTCGATAAAAACTTTTCACTGCTTCTAACAACTTGCCTCCCACACCATATATTCTTAATACCTTCCACAGAGCATCTCTATCAACTCTATCATATGCCTTCTCCAGATCCATAAATGCTACATACAAATCCATTTGCTTTTCTAAGTATTTCTCACATACATTCTTCAAAGCAAACACCTGATCCACACATCCTCTACCACTTCTGAAACCACACTGCTCTTCCCCAATCTGATGCTCTGTACATGCCTTCACCCTCTCAATCAATACCCTCCCATATAATTTACCAGGAATACTCAACAAACTTATACCTCTGTAATTTGAGCACTCACTCTTATCCCCTTTGCCTTTGTACAATGGCACTATGCACGCATTCCGCCAATCCTCAGGCACCTCACCATGAGTCATACATACATTAAATAACCTTACCAACCAGTCAACAATACAGTCACCCCCTTTTTTTATAAATTCCACTGCAATACCATCCAAACCTGCTGCCTTGCCGGCGTGTCGTAGAAAGCGACTAGAGGGGACGGGAGCGGGGGGCCAGAAATCCTCCCCTCCTTGTATTAACTTTCTAAAATGGGAAACAGAAGAAGGAGTCACGCGGGGAGTGCTCATCCTCCTCGAAGGCTCAGAGTGGGGTGCCTAAATGTGTGTGGATGTAACCAAGATGTGAAAAAAGGAGAGATAGGTAGTATGTTTGAGGAAAGGAACCTGGATGTTTTGGCTCTGAGTGAAACGAAGCTAAAGGGTAAAGGGGAAGAGTGGTTTGGAAATGTCTGGGGAGTGAAGTCAGGGGTTAGTGAGAGGACAAGAGCAAGGGAAGGAGTAGCAATACTCCTGAAACAGGAGTTGTGGGAGTATGTGATAGAATGTAAGAAAGTAAATTCTCGATTAATATGGGTAAAATTGAAAGTTGATGGAGAGAGGTGGGTGATTATTGGTGCATATGCACCTGGGCATGAGAAGAAAGATCATGAGAGGCAAGTGTTTTGGGAGCAGCTAAATGAGCGTGTTAGCGGTTTTGATGCACGAGACCGGGTTATAGTGATGGGTGATTTGAATGCAAAGGTGAGTAATGTGGCAGTTGAGGGAATAATTGGTATGCATGGGGTGTTCAGTGTTGTAAATGGAAATGGTGAAGAGCTTGTAGATTTATGTGCTGAAAAAGGACTGATGATTGGGAATACCTGGTTTAAAAAGCGAGATATACATAAGTATACTTATGTAAGTAGGAGAGATGGCCAGAGAGCGTTATTGGATTACGTGTTAATTGACAGGCGTGCGAAAGAGAGACTTTTGGATGTCAATGTGCTGAGAGGTGCAACTGGAGGGATGTCTGATCATTATCTTGTGGAGGCTAAGGTGAAGATTAGTATGGGTTTTCAGAAAAGAAGAGTGAATGTTGGGGTGAAGAAGGTGGTGAGAGTAAGTGAGCTTGGGAAGGAGACCTGTGTGAGGAAGTATCAGGAGAGACTGTGTACAGAATGGAAAAAGGTGAGAACAATGGAAGTAAGGGGAGTGGGGGAGGAATGGGATGTATTTAGGGAATCAGTGATGGATTGCGCAAAAGATGCTTGTGGCATGAGAAGAGTGGGAGGTGGGCTGTTTAGAAAGGGTAGTGAGTGGTGGGATGAAGAAGTAAGAGTATTAGTGAAAGAGAAGAGGGAGGCATTTGGACGATTTTTGCAGGGAAAAAATGCAATTGAGTGGGAGAAGTATAAAAGAAAGAGACAAGAGGTCAAGAGAAAGGTGCAAGAGGTGAAAAAAAGGGCAAATGAGAGTTGGGGTGAGAGACTATCAGTAAATTTTAGGGAGAATAAAAAGATGTTCTGGAAGGAGGTAAATAGGGTGCGTAAGACAAGGGAGCAAATGGGAACTTCAGTGAAGGGCGTAAATGGGGAGGTGATAACAAGTAGTGGTGATGTGAGAAGGAGATGGAATGAGTATTTTGAAGGTTTGTTGAATGTGTCTGATGACAGAGTGGCAGATATAGGGTGTTTTGGTCGAGGTGGTGTGCAAAGTGAGAGGGTTAGGGAAAATGATTTGGTAAACAGAGAAGAGGTAGTAAAAGCTTTGCGGATATATATATATATATATATATATATATATATATATATATATATATATATATATATATATATATATATATATATATACATATATATATATATATATATATATATATATATATATATATATATATATATATATATATATATATATATATATATGTATATATATATATATATATATATATATATATATATATATATATATATATATATATATATATATATATATATATATATATATATATATATATACACTCAGACATATACATATATACATATGTACGTAATTCACACTGTCTGCCCTTATTCACTCCCGTCGCCACCCCGCAACACATGAATTGAAAGACCCCTCGCCCCGCATGTGCGCGAGTTGCGTTAGGAAAAGGCAACTGAGGCCACATTCGTTCACACTCAGTCT
This sequence comes from Panulirus ornatus, assembly GCF_036320965.1. Classification (NCBI taxonomy): domain Eukaryota; kingdom Metazoa; phylum Arthropoda; class Malacostraca; order Decapoda; family Palinuridae; genus Panulirus; species Panulirus ornatus. The sequence goes on from NC_092226.1 coordinate 51,614,596, forward strand.
CTAACTGTCATGTATAATGCACCGAAACCACAGCTCCCTTTCCACATCCAGGCCCCACAAAACTTTCCATGTTTTCCCCCAGAAGCTTCACATTCCCTGGTTCAATCCATTGACAGCACGTCGACCCAGAATACCATATCGCTCCAATTGACTCTATTCCTTGCACGCCTTTCACCCTCATTCATGTTCAGGCCCCGATCATTCAAAACTTTTTCACTCCATCGTTCCACCTCCAATTTGGTCTCCCACTTCTCTCGTTCCCTCCACCTCTGACACATATGTCCTCTTTGTCAAGCTTCCCTCACGCATTCTCTCCATGTGACCAAACCATTTCAAAACACACTCTTCTGTTCTCTCAACTACACTCCTTTCATTACCACACATCTCTCCTACCCTTTCATTACTTACTCGATCAAACCACCTAACACCACACATTGTCCTCAAACTTCTCATTTCCAGCACATCCACTCTCCTCAGCACAACTCTGTCTGTAGCTCACGGCTTGCAACCATATAAATTGTTGGAATCACTGTTCCTTCAAACATACACATTTTTACTTTGCAAGATAACTTTCTGGACTTCCACACATTTTTCAATGCTCCCAGAAGTTTTGCCCCCTTCCCTCCCCTATGATTCACTTGCACTTCTGTGTTCTATCCGCTGCTAAATTCACTCTCAGCTATTTAAAACACTTCACTCCTTCAGTTTTTCTCCGTTCAAACTTACCTCCCAATTGACTTGTCCCTCAACCCTACTGTGCCTAAGAAGCTTCCTCTTATCCATATTTACTCTCAGCTTTCTTCTTTAATCTACTTCTACAAACTCAGTCACCAGCTTCTGCAATTTCTCACCCGCATCAGCCACCAGCGCTGTATCATCAGCGAACAGCTGCTGACTCACCTCCTAAGATCTCTCATCCACAACGGACTGCATACTTGCCCCTCTTTCCAAAACTCTTGCATTCACCTCCCTAACAGCCCCATCCATATATATATATATATATATATATATATATATATATATATATATATATATATATATATATATATATATGTTTAGTATAACAATAATATTGTTAACAACAATATTCCTCGCGTGTCGTAGAAAGCGACTAGAGGGGATGGGAGCGGGGGGCCAGAAATCCTCCCCTCCTTGTATTAACTTTCTAAAATGTGAAACAGAAGAAGGAGTCACGCGGGGAGTGCTCATCCTCCTCGAAGGCTCAGAGTGGGGTGCCTAAATGTGTGTGGATGTAACCAAGATGTGAAAAAAGGAGAGATAGGTAGTATGTTTGAGGAAAGGAACCTGATGTTTTGGCTCTGAGTGAAACGAAGCTCAAGGGTAAAGGGGAAGAGTGGTTTGGGAATGTCTGGGGAGTAAAGTCAGGGGTTAGTGAGAGGACAAGAGCAAGGGAAGGAGTAGCAATACTCCTGAAACAGGAGTTGTGGGAGTATGTGATAGAGTGTAAGAAATTAAATTCTCGATTAATATGGGTAAAACTGAAAGTTGATGGAGAGAGGTGGGTGATTATTGGTGCATATGCACCTGGGCATGAGAAGAAAGATCATGAGAGGCAAGTGTTTTGGGAGCAGTTGAATGAGTGTGTTAGTGGTTTTGATGCACGAGACCGGGTTATAGTGATGGGTGATTTGAATGCAAAGGTGAGTAATGTGGCAGTTAAGGGAATAATTGGTATACATGGGGTGTTCAGTGTTGTAAATGGAAATGGTGAAGAGCTTGTAGATTTATGTGCTGAATAAGGACTGATGATTGGGAATACCTGGTTTAAAAAGCGAGATATACATAAGTATACTTATGTAAGCAGGAGAGATGGCCAGAGAGCGTTATTGGATTACGTGTTGATTGACAGGCGTGCGAAAGAGAGACTTTTGGATGTTAATGTGCTGAGAGGTGCAACTGGAGGGATGTCTGATCATTATCTTGTGGAGGCTAAGGTGAAGATTTGTATGGGTTTTCAGAAAAGAAGAGTGAATGTTGGGGTGAAGAGGGTGGTGAGAGTAAGTGAGCTTGAGAAGGAGACCTGTGTGAGGAAGTACCAGGAGAGACTGAGTACAGAATGGAAAAAGGTGAGAACAATGGAAGTAAGGGGAGTGGGGGAGGAATGGAATGTATTTAGGGAATCAGTGATGGATTGCGCAAAAGATGCTTGTGGCATGAGAAGAGTGGGAGGTGGGTTGATTAGAAAGGGTAGTGAGTGGTGGGATGAAGAAGTAAGAGTATTAGTGAAAGAGAAGAGAGAGGCATTTGGACGATTTTTGCAGGGAAAAAATGCAATTGAGTGGGAGATGTATAAAAGAAAGAGACAGGAGGTCAAGAGAAAGGTGCAAGAGGTGAAAAAAAGGGCAAAAGAGAGTTGGGGTGAGAGAGTATCATTAAATTTTAGGGAGAATAAAAAGATGTTCTGGAAGGAGGTAAATAAAGTGCGTAAGACAAGGGAGCAAATGGGAACTTCAGTGAAGGGCACAAATGGGGAGGTGATAACAAGTAGTGGTGATGTGAGAAGGAGATGGAGTGAGTATTTTGAAGGTTTGTTGAATGTGTTTGATGATAGAGTGGCAGATATAGGGTGTTTTGGTCGAGGTGGTGTGCAAAGTGAGAGGGTTAGGGAAAATGATTTGGTAAACAGAGAAGAGGTAGTGAAAGCTTTGCGGAAGATGAAAGCCGGCAAGGTAGCAGGTTTGGATGGTATTGCAGTGGAATTTATTAAAAAAAGGGGGTGACTGTATTGTTGACTGGTTGGTAAGGTTATCTAATGTATGTATGACTCATGGTGAGGTGCCTGAGGATTGGCGGAATGCTTGCATAGTGCCATTGTACAAAGGCAAAGGGGATAAGAGTGAGTGCTCAAATTACAGAGGTATAAGTTTGTTGAGTATTCCTGGTAAATTATATGGGAGGGTATTGATTGAGAGGGTGAAGGCATGTACAGAGCATCAGATTGGGGAAGAGCAGTGTGGTTTCAGAAGTGGTAGAGGATGTGTGGATCAGGTGTTTGCTTTGAAGAATGTATGTGAGAAATACTTAGAAAAGCAAATGGATTTGTATGTAGCATTTATGGATCTGGAGAAGGCATACGATTGAGTTGATAGAGATGCTCTGTGGAAGGTATTAAGAATATATGGTGTGGGAGGAAAGTTGTTAGAAGCAGTGAAAAGTTTTTATCGAGGATGTAAGGCATGTGTACGTGTAGGAAGAGAGGAAAGTGATTGGTTCTCAGTGAATGTAGGTTTGCGGCAGGGGTGTGTGATGTCTCCATGGTTGTTTAATTTGTTTATGGATGGGGTTGTTAGGGAGGTAAATGCAAGAGTTTTGGAAAGAGGGGCAAGTATGAAGTCTGTTGGGGATGAGAGAGCTTGGGAAGTGAGTCAGTTGTTGTTCGCTGATGATACAGCGCTGGTGGCTGATTCATGTGAGAAACTGCAGAAGCTGGTGACTGAGTTTGGTAAACTGTGTGGAAGAAGAAAGTTAACAGTAAATGTGAATAAGAGCAAGGTTATTAGGTACAGTAGGGTTGAGGGTCAAGTCAATTGGGAGGTGAGTTTGAATGGAGAAAAACTGGAGGAAGTGAAGTGTTTTAGATATCTGGGAGTGGATCTGGCAGCGGATGGAACCATGGAAGCGGAAGTGGATCATAGGGTGGGGGAGGGGGCGAAAATTCTGGGGGCCTTGAAGAATGTGTGGAAGTCGAGAACATTATCTCGGAAAGCAAAAATGGGTATGTTTGAAGGAATAGTGGTTCCAACAATGTTGTATGGTTGCGAGGCGTGGGCTATGGATAGAGTTGTGCGCAGGAGGATGGATGTGCTGGAAATGAGATGTTTGAGGACAATGTGTGGTGTGAGGTGGTTTGATCGAGTGAGTAACGTAAGGGTAAGAGAGATGTGTGGAATAAAAAGAGCGTGGTTGAGAGAGCAGAAGAGGGTGTTTTGAAGTGGTTTGGGCACATGGAGAGAATGAGTGAGGAAAGATTGACCAAGAGGATATATGTGTCGGAGGTGGAGGGAACGAGGAGAAGAGGGAGACCAAATTGGAGGTGGAAAGATGGAGTGAAAAAGATTTTGTGTGATCGGGGCCTGAACATGCAGGAGGGTGAAAGGAGGGCAAGGAATAGAGTGAATTGGAGCGATGTGGTATACCGGGGTTGACGTGCTGTCAGTGGATTGAATCAAGGCATGTGAAGCGTCTGGGGTAAACCATGGAAAGCTGTGTAGGTATGTATATTTGTGTGTGTGGACGTATGTATATACATGTGTATGGGGGGGTTGGGCCATTTCTTTCGTCTGTTTCCTTGCGCTACCTCGCAAACGCGGGAGACAGCGACAAAGTATAAAAAAAAAAAAAAGAAAATATATATGACAGAGTGGCAGATATACGGTGTTTTGGTCGAGGTGGTGTTCGAAAAGTTTTTATCGAGGATGTAATGCATTGTACGAGTGGGAAGAGAAGAAAGTGATTGGTTCTCAGTGAATATCGGTTTGCGGCAGGGGTGCGTGATGTATTTATGGTTGTTTAATTTGTTTATGGATGGGATTGTTAGGGAGGTGAATGCAAGAGTCTTGAAGAGAGAGGCAAGTATGCCTTCTGTTATGGATGAGAGAGCTTGGGAAGTGAGTCAGTTGTTGTTCGCTGATGATACAACGCTGGTGGATTATTTGGGTGAGAAACTGCAGAAGCTGTGACTGAATTTGGTAAATTGTGCGAAAGACGAAAGCTTAGAGTAAATGTGAATAAGAACATGGTTATTAGGTGCAGTTGGGTTGAGCTACAAGTCAATTGGGAGGTAAGTTTCAATGGAGAAAAACTGTAGGAAGTGAAGCGTTTTAGATATGTGGTAGTGGGTTTGCCATCGGATGAGGGGTGAGGGCAAGGTGGGAGAGTGGGTGAAAGTTCTGGGAGCGCTAAAAAAATGTGTGGAAGGCAAGAACATTATCTCGGAAAGCAAAAATGGGTATTTTTGAAGGAATAATGCTTCCATCAATGTTATACGGTTGCAAGGCGTGGGCTATAGATGGAGTTGTGCAGAGGAGGGTGGATGTGTTGGCAATGAGATGTTTGAGGACAATATGTGGTGTGAGGTGGTTTGATCAAGTAAGTGATGAAAGGGTAAGAGAAATGGGTATTAATAAAAATAATGTGGTTGACAGAGGAGAAGAGTGTGTATTGAAATGGTATGGTGACATGGAGAGAATGAGTTAGAAAAGATTGACAAAGAGGATATATGCGTCAGAGTTGGAGGGAACGAGGAGAAGTGGGAGACCAAATTGGTGGTGGAAGGATAAAGTGAGAATGCTTTCTAGCGATCGGTGCCTGAACATGCACGTGGGTGAAAGGCGTGCAAAGAATAGAGTGAATTGGAACGATGTGGTATACCGGGGTCGACGTGCTGTCAATTGAGTGAACCAGGGCATGTGAAGCGTGTGGGGTAAACCATGGAAAGTTTTTTGGAGCCTAAATGTGGAAAGGGAACTGTGGTATTAGTGCATTATATATGACAGCTAGAGACTGAGTATGGACGAATATGGCCTATGTTGTCTTTTCCTAGCACTACCTCGCGCGCATGCAGGGGGAGGGGGTCGTCAATTCATGTGTGGCGGGTGGCGACGGAAATGAATAAAGGCAGCAAGTATGAATTCTGTACATGTGTATATATGTATATGTGTGTGTGTGTATATATATATGTGCTGAAAGAAGATTGGTGATTGGGAATACCAGGTTTAAAAAGAGAGACATACATAAGTATACGTATGTAAGTAGAAGAGATGGCCAGAGAGCGTTATTGGATTACGTGTTAATTGATAGGCGCGCGATAGAGAGACTTTTGGATGTTAATGTGCTGAGAGGTGCAACTGGAGGAATGTCTGATCATTATCTTGTGGAGGCGAAGGTGAAGATTTGTAGAGATTTTCAGAAAAGAAGAGAGAATGTTGGCGTGAAGAGATTGGTGAGAGTAGGTGAGCTTGGGAAGGAGACTTGTGTGAGGAAGTACCAGGAGAGACTGAGTACAGGATGGAAAAAGGTGAGAACAAAGGAGGTAAGGGGAGTGGAGGAAGAATGGATTTACGGAAGAAATGCATTTACGGAAGCAGTGATGGCTTGCGCAAAAGATGCTTGTGGCATGAGAAGCGTGGGAGGTGGGCAGATTAGAAAGGGTAGTGAGTGGTGGGATGAAGAAGTAAGAATATTAGTGAAAAAGAAGAGAGAGGCATTTGGACGATTTTTGCAGGGAAATAATGCAAATGAGTGGGAGATGCATATAAGAAAGAGGCAGGAGGTCAAGAGAAAGGTGCGAGAGGTGAAAAAGAGGGCAAATGAGAGTTGGGGTGAGAGAGTATCATTAAATTTTAGGGAGAATAAAAAGATGTTTTGGAAGGAGGTAAATAAAGTGCGTAAGACAAGGGAACCAATGGGAACTTCAGTGAAGGGGGCTAATGGGGAGGTGATAACAAGTAGTGGCGATGTGAAAAGGAGGTGGAGTGAGTATTTTGAAGGTTTGTTGAATGTGTTTGATGATAGAGCGGCAGATATAGGGTGTTTTGGTCGAGGTGGTGTAAAAAGTGTGAGGGTTAGGGAAAATGATTTGGTAAACAGAGAAGTAGTAAAATCTTTGCGAAAGATGAAAGCCGGCAAGGCAGCGGGTTTGGATGGTATTCCAGTGAAATTTATAAAAAAAAAAAGGGGGGGGTGACTGTATTGTTGACTGATTGGTAAGGTAATTTGAATGTATGTATGATTCATGGTGAGGTGCCTGAGGATTGGCGGAATGCTTGAATAATGCCATTGTACAAAGGCAAAGGGGACAGAGGTGAGTGCTCAAATTACAGAGGTATAAGTTAGTTGAGTATTCCTGGAAAATTATACGGGAGGGCATTGATTGAGAGGGTGAAGGCATGTACAGAGCATCAGATTGGGGAAGAGCAGTGTGGTTTCAGAAGTGGTAGAGGATGTGTGGATCAGGTGTTTGCTTTGAGGAATGTATGTGAGAAATACTTAGAAAAGCAAATGGATTTGTATGTAGCATTTATGGATCTGGAGAAGGCATATGATAGAATTGAGAGAGATGCTATGTGGAAGGTATTAAGAATATATGGTATGGGAGGCAAGTTGTTAGAAGCAGTGAAAAGTTTTTATCGAGGATGTAAGGCATGTGTGCATGTAGGAAGAGAGGAAAGTGATTGGTTCTCAGTGAATGTAGGTTTCGCGGCAGGGGTGTGTGATGTCTCCATGGTTGTTTAATTTGTTTATGGATGGGGTTGTTAGGGAGGTGAATGCAAAAGTTTTGGAAGAGGGGCAAGTATGTAGTCTGTTGTGGATGAGAGAGCTTGTGAAGTGAGTCTTGTTGTTCGCTGATGATACAGTGCTGGTGGTTGATTCATGTGAGAAACTGCAGAAGCTGGTGACTGAGTTTGTTAAAGTATGTGAAAGAAGAAAGTTGAGAGTAAATGTGAATAAGAGCAAGGTTATTAGGTACAGTAGGGTTGAGGGGTCAAGTCAATTGGGAGGTAAGTTTGAATGGAGAAAAACTAGAGGAAGTGAATTGTTTTAGATATCTGGGAGTGGATTTGGCAGCGGATGGAACCATGGAAGCGGAAGTGGATCATAGGGTGGGGGAGGGGGCGGAAATTCTGGGAGCCTTGAAGAATGTGTGGAAGTCGAGAACATTATCTCGGAAAGCAAAAATGGGTATGGGTGAAGGGATAGTGGTTCCAACAATGTTGTATGGTTGCGAGGCGTGGACTATGGATAGAGTTGTGCGCAGGAGGGTGGATGTTCTGGAAATGAGATGTTTGAGGACAATATGTGGTGTGAGGTGGTTTGATCGAGTAAGTAATGTAAGGGTAAGAGAGAGATGTGGTAATAAAAGAGTGTGGTTGAGAGAGCAGAAGAGGGTGTTTTGAAATGGTTTGGTCACATGGAGAGAATGAGTGAGGAAAGATTGATTAAGGGGATATATGTTTCATAGGTGGAGGGAACGAGGAGAAGAGGGAGACCAAATTGGAGGTGGAGAGATGGAGTGAAAAAGATTTTGAGTGATCGGGTCCTGAACATGCAGGAGGGTGAATGACGTGCAAGGAATAGAGTGAATTGGAACGATTTGGTATACCGGGGCTGACGTGCTGTCAATGGATTGAACCAGGGCATGTGAAGCGTCTGGGGTAAACCATGGAATGTTCTGTGGGGCCTGGATGTGGAAAGGAAGCTGTGGTTTCGGTGCATTATTACATGACAGCTAGAGACTGAGTGTGAACGAATGGGGCCTTTGTTGTCTTTTCCTAGCGCTACCTCGCACACTTGAGGGGGAAGGGGGTTGTTATTTAATGTGTGGCGAGGTGGCGATGGAAATGAATAAAGGCAGACAGTATGAATTATGTACATGTGTATATATGTATATGTTTGTGTGTGTATATATATTTATACGTTGAGATGTATGGGTATGTATATTTGCGTGGGACGTGTATGTATATACATGAGTATGTGGGTGGGTTAGGCCATTCTTTCTTCCGTTTCCTTGCGCTACCTCGCTAACGTTGGAGACAACGACAAAGCAAAATAAATAAAATCCTCATTTCGTTCTTTCCTGTGTGCCCTCTACTCTTCTTCATAAGTCTTTCACATGTTAATGATCCTGTTCAGAAAATGTTGCTTGCTCAACTTGATTTACAAAGTTTGTACACAAGTTTTTGTATTCATGAATATAGATGAAAATCAGATTGATCTAGCCTTGGCTGTTAGGTCAAGATTATAGAAACTTCTCATGATTTAACGTTTCTGTGTTAGACCACATCTTACGCTATTTTCTTTTTCTTTATTGGTTAGGTCGTGTTGCCTGCTGTTATAGGCCTTGTTTCTCAGTCCGGGAATCATCTTAGTTGATCGCCGCTGTATCCCCTCATTCAGGATGGAGACGCACCAAAGAATTGTAAATAGTAAGATTTTTTTTTTCCTTGAAAATTGAATTCGATTTTCCGATCTGTTGAAGCCTCATATATTAGTTTCACGTTTCTTACTGCCTGTGGACGCGTGCTCCACCGTATCTGATACTGCTTTTCTTTTTTTTTGCATTTTCTTACTTTTTGTATCTTTCATGAGTGTTAAGAATTTCCAAGCTAGGAATTTGAACCTGCTTTCTGTGCACAGATGGAAAGATTATGTTAATTTCAGTGAACGTCGTCTTGTAGATGTCAGAACGACACACCCAGCATCTTCAAGAGTTGTTTCTTCTAGAAAAAAAAGATTTTTTATCATTTTCATTAACCATACATCCGGTCTGTTAGTGAACCCAGGATACTACCTGAGCCTCAGTCGTGAATAAGAACGGCCAATATTTTTTCTTGGTTCCTCGGTAAAGGAAAACGTTCTCTTACTTAATAGAATGAAATTCATTTCGACATGGCTGGGTACATTTGGTACTGAGAGGATATGCTAAGATTCTGTGCTGTTTCGTAGGAATTGACCACACACCCACACACACACACACACACACACACACACACACACACACACACGCACAGACACAAACACGCGTGCGCGCGCGCACACACACACACACACACACACACACACACACACACCAGTGGCAACTGATCACGGTGAGAACAGTGAAGATATTTTCATAACAAACAGCAAACACAACGACTCAGGCAGATGTCATTTTTTACCTGTTTTTTTTTTTCACTGAAAGTGATATTGTTCCCCTGACAAAGGAAGTCATCAGACCAGACTTTAATGACTTCTTGAACCTGGTAACGATGCCAGAGCCAGGGACGGTTGAGGCCAGCAGACTCAGTACCGCTAGCCATATAACCTGTCGGTCTACGTGATGATGCTAATGAAAAAGATAAAACGTATGCATCCACAGATTAGATGATAAGATTGATAGTGACAGCAAGATCTCGAGAGTTACATCAGGATGCCTTTAGGAAGTACACATATCACCATCAACTTGATAACAAGTCAGTGAAAGCGAATCGGTTATCCTCTATACCTAACCCTAACTTTAGACAGAAGTTGATTATGCCACAAACACATCGTGTTAAGCAAACCACATTCATATAAACTGGACGATCAAAAGAAAATTGATAGGTGGAACCGCCTATGCATAATAAAGCCAGAACAGAAGTTACCTTGAGAAAGAGAGAAGTATTATAGGACGAGGGATGAAGCTCAGCGGATGAAAGAGAGGTCATACCACAGTAACATGAACAAGGTCGTGGGAACGGTTTGCAGACAGACAGCAAGAAGTTCTGGTCCTTTGTGAGACCTCAGAGATGAGGAACGCTCGGCATTCACGCATTCAGAGGGAGCAATAAGATCTGCGTCACAGTCCAACAAAGACCAGAGGGCCCCGAATGAGGAGTTCTTCCCCTGTCTTCACAAGGGAGGATGACAGTAAGGATCTCCCAGACAAAGATCCCACTCCATACTGTCAATCGACGACTTGAGAAGTGGACTGAATGGTGTGGCTAAGCAACTACGAACATCAGACTTCAGATAGAACTCTGAAATAACCAGCCTGCTCTGACGAGCTATCTGAAAAGGCTTTTTCTTGAATAGTCAGACGAAGTGGTTGTAAGTGGTATTCATAACTTGCCTTGACGGCCATAATGACCCTAGCAGTTGATAGGCCTAGAGGCAAAAAACCAACGAACCAACCGACAGTGGACATACAGGAGAAAAAGAGCGAGCATGGAATCCTCAGCCGTGTTGCTGCGGAAGTTGCTGTCAATGACAAATAACTATCGAGTCACATCGGGCCCCATTGGCATATGTCATCACTGACTGAACTATGAACTTACAAAAGTGCCAGACTGACGTATGACGTGCCACTTGATTATGCTACTATATGATGAATGATCAGGGACTGTAATTTCCAGGTAGACTATCTGTTTACACTCATGGGAAATGAGACTGGTGGGCTACCTTCACTTCGCAGTGTTACCAGCAAAGAAACCTCGATCGTCAAGTAAGAGCCCGGTATTCTGATGAGCGATGATGTCTTTGCTAAGTTTAGAGACATTCTTTCTGTGACGAATGAAAGCATAGATATATGCATATGAGGCTGAACGTCAGTCATGATGTCTTCAAGACAACCAGCAAAGTCATGGACTGTTGTGTCATTAACAGAGAGCCTGATCCTGACTTGTTTGCCAGAGTAGGTAGTATCATACACGTACTTCAAGAAAAACGGAGGGACTAACTCAGAGCCTTGAGGTTGAGGAATCACGAGGGACAAGTGCACTCTGTACACAGCCCACATGTACACAGACAAAGGTATTACAGAGGGTAGCAGTATTGTGCCGCACAGACTTACAGCTGCATAGCGTGTTCTCAAGGGCTGTCTCTCCCTGATGCAGGTTACCAGAAACTAAAGCATAGCTCTCCAAGATGGTCACCCTCCGGCAATGACCGACGTTAGACATCCTGACTATTCCCAAGACCTTGTAGACATCACCATCAGTGCAATGACATATACGAAAGTTGGCGACAAGGAAAGAGGTTCAAGTTCAACACTAATCTTTGCGATGTTGCAAATGCTTTTGACGAAGCAAACCACAGAATTCTACTCAAAGGTCACTAAGCAAAACATGAAGAACAGAAGAGGAAAGAGGGTTGATGAATGAATACTGAAGTTCATAGTAGTAGCTGATGGTATCATATCTGATGAATACATCCTGTCTGGGCATAGAACACATCAATTATCGATAAATAAGTAGAAAAAAAAGGTTGTAACATGTTTTGCTGATGACACCAGAGTAAGAAGAATGATTTGATCAGAAGCTGATCAAAAACAGATGTACAAAATTTGACGCAACATACAAATGGACAAAAGTAAATCTGATGGAATCTAACATAAATGAAATCAAGCAAAGCGGTCATGGTCTAACGAAGAAAGTGACAGAAAGTGAAACATGTAGAAGATTGAATATTTCACCATAGATGGGAAACGAGAATTAGAAATATATTGATTTTCAAATAATATTGTCTAGTCAAACAATGGATGGTATTTGTTGAGAGCTTTTACGAGACAGATAAAGATGTCTGATATATCCATAATCAGAGAAATTTGATACTGCTTTATCTCGTGTTCACCAACGAAATGAATGGAAATGAACTCTACGAGCACAATCGAGAGGATGGAACTTAGGAACTACCAATAAAAAGGCTGAAAGAGCTGAAATTCTCTATCCCACAAAGGACGAAGAGAGAGATACATGATGATAAATGAATGTCAACAAACTAAAGAGGTAAAGAGAAACTTTAATATTAGAAACCTTTAAACAAAGAAGAAAAGAGTTATTAAACATGCAACATTATCATGGAATACACCAAAAGAAAACTACAAAACAGACATGAATATGCGAGTGCCTAGCAAGAAAACTTCAACGTTTATTCACCATAACACTGGAAGACGTTAGAAACATGCATGGAATAATTACAAAAGCATTTAATAGAAACTTGATATGTGGCTAAATATGAACCCGAAGGTAATCATTTTCTAAAGCATGTGACTGCAGAGAGGAATAGTATTATTCATCAAACATGACGTGCCTAGAGCGCTATACGTTAGCCTTAGCCCAAAGGCTTTGGCAGAGTCTAGTCATTGCTACTCATAAGCTCGTAGGTATCTCTCTCTCTCTCTCTCTCTCTCTCTCTCTCTCTCTCTCTCTCTCTCTCTCTCTCTCTCTCTCTCTCTCTCTCTCTCTTTATATATATATATATATATATATATATATATATATATATATATATATATATATATATATATATATATATATATATATATATATATATATATATATATATATATATATATATATGTATATATATATATATATATTTTTTATTTTTTTTTTATTTTGCTTTGTCGCTGTCTCCCGCGTTTGCGAGGTAGCGCAAGGAAACAGACGAAAGAAATGGCCCAACCCACACCCATACACATGTATATACATACACGTCCACACACGCAAATATACATACCCATACATCTCTATGTACACATATATATACACACACAGACACATACATATATACACATGCACACAATTCACACTGTCTGCCTTTATTCATTCCCATCGCCACCTTGCCACACATGAAATAACAACCCCCTCCCTCCTCATGCGTGCGAGGTAGCGCTAGAAAAGACAACAAAGGCCACATGCGTTCACACTGTCTCTAGCTGCAATGTAATAATGTACCGAAACCACATCTCCCTTTCCACATCCAGGCCCAACACAACTTTCTATGATTTACTCCAGACGCTTCACATGCCTGGTTCAATCCACTGGCAGCACGTCGACCCCGGTATAACACATCAATCCAATTCACTCCTTTCACCCTCCTGCATGTTCAGGCCCAGATCACTCAAAATCTTTTTCACTCCATCTTTCCACCTCCAATTTAGTCTCCCATTTCTCCTCGTTCCCTCCACCTCCGACACATATATCCTCTTGGTCAATCTTTCCTCACTCATTCTCTCCATGCGACCAAACCATTTCAAAACACCCTCTTCTGCTCTCTCAACCACACTCTGTTATTACCACACATCTCTCTTACCCTTACATTACTTACTCGATCAAACCACCTCACACCACATATTGTCCTCAAACATCTCATTTCCAGCACATCCACCATCCTGCGCACAACTCTATCCATAGCCCACGCCTCCCAACCATACAACATTGTTGGAACCACTATTCCTTCACACATACCCATTTTTGCTTTTCAAGACAATGTTCTCGACTTCAACACATTCTTCAAGGCTCCCAGAATTTTCGCCCCCTCCCCCACCCTATGATTCACTTCCGCTTCCATGGTTCCATCCGCTGCCAGATCCATTCCCAGATATCTAAAGCACTTTACTTCCCCAAGTTTTTCTCCATTCAAACTTACCTCCCAATTGACTTGACCCTCAACCCTACTGTACCTAATAACCTTGCTCTTATTCACATTTACTCTTAACTTTCTTCTTTCACACACTTTACCAAACTCAGTCACCACCTTCTGCAGTTTCTCACATGAATCAGCCACCAGCGCTGTATCATCAGCGAACAACGACTGACTCACTTCCCAAGCTCTCTCATCCCCAACAGACTTCATACTTGCCCCTCTTTCCAAAACTCTTGCATTCACCTCCCTAACAACCCCATCCATAAACAAATTAAACAGCCATGGAGACATCACACACCCCTGCCGCAAACCTACATTCACTGAGAACCAATCATTTTCCTCTCTTCCTATATGTCAACAATACCAAACAGTCAATAATAGTCACCCCCTTTTTTAATAAATTCCACTGCAATACCATCCAAACCTGCTGCCTTGCCGGATTTCATCTTCCGCAAAGCTTTTACTACCTCTTCTCTGTTTACCAAATCATTTTCCCTAATCCTCTCACTTTGCACACCACCTCGACCAAAACACCTTATATCTGCCACTCTATCATCAAGCACATTCAACAAACCTTCAAAATACTCACTCCATCTCCTTCTCACATCACCACTACTTGTTATCACCTCCCCATTAGCCCCCTTCACTGCAGTTCCAATTTGCTCCCTTGTCTTACGCACTTTGTTTACGTCCTTCCAAAACATCTTTTTTATTCTCCCTGAAATTTAATGATACTCTCTCACCCCAACTCTCATTTGCCCTCTTTTTCACCTCGTGCACCTTTCTTTTATACATCTCCCACTCATTTGCATTTTTTCCCCGCAAAAATCGTCCAAATGCCTCTCTCTTCTCTTTCACTAATAATCTTACTTCTTCATCCCACCATTCACTACCCTTTCTAATCAACTCACCTCCCACGCTTCTCATGCCACAAGCATCTTTTGCGCAAGCCATCACTGCTTCCCTAGATGCATCCCGTTCCTCCCCCACTCCCCTTACCTCCTTTGTTCTCACCTTTTTCCATTCTATATTCAGTCTCTCCTGGTACTTCCTCACACAAGTCTCCTTCCCAAGCTCACTTACTCTCACCACTCTCTTCACCCCAACATTCTCTCTCCTTTTCTGAAAACCCTACAAATCTTCACCTTTGCCTCCACAAGATAATGATCAGACATCCCTCCAGTTGCACCTCTCAACACATTAACATCCTAAAGTCTCTCTTTTGCGCGCCTATCAATTAACACGTAATCCAATAACGCTCTCTGGCCATCTCTCCTACTTACATACGTATGTGTATATATATATATATATACATATACATATATGTATATATATATATATATATATATATATATATATATATATATATATATATATATATATATATATATATATATATATATATATATATATATATATATAACACTACTCCTGAAACAGGAGTGGTGGAAGTATGTGATAAAGTGTAAGAAAGTAAATTCTAGATTGATCTGGGTAAAACTGAAATTGGATGGTGAGAGATGGGTGATTATTGGTGCATATGCACCTGGGTATGAGAAGAAAGGTCATAAGAGGCAAGTGTTTTGGGAGGAGCTTATTGAGTGCGTTAGTAACTTTGATGCACGAGACCGGGTTATAGTGATGGGTATTTTGAAGGCAAATGTGAGTAATGTGGCAGTTGAGGGAATAATTGGTGTACATGGGGTGTTCAGTGTTGTAAATGGAAATGGTGAAGAGCTTGTAGATTTATGTTCTGAAAAAAGGATTGGTGATTGGGAGTACCTGGTTTAGAAAGACAGAAATACATAAGTTTACGTATGTAAGTAGGAGAGATGACCAGGGAGAGTTATTGAATTACGTATTAATTGATAGGGAGGGGTTGTTATTTCATGTGTGGTGTGGTGGTGATGAGACTGAATAAGGGCAGACAGTATGAATCATGAACATGTGTATATATGTGTATGTCTGTGTGTGTATATATATGTATATGTTGAGAGGTATAGGTGTGTATATGTGCGTATGTGGACGTGTATGTATATGCATGAGTATGTGGGTGGGTTGGGCCATTCTTTTGTATGTTTCCTTGCGCTACCTCGTTAACGCGGGAGACAGCGACAAAGTATAGTAAATGAATATATCTATCTATCTATCTATCTATCTATCTATCTATATATATATATATATATATATATATATATATTATTTATTTATCTATTTTGCTTTGTCGCTGTCTCCCGCGTTAGCGAGGTAGCGCAGGGAAACAGACGAAAGAATGGCCCAACCCGCCCACATACACATGTATATACACACACGTCCACACACGCAAATATACATACCTATACATCTCATTGTACTCATATATATATACACACACAGACATATAAATATATACACATGTACGTAATTCATACTGTCTGCCTTTTTTTGTTCATCGCCACCTCGCCACACTTGGAATAACAACCCCCTCCCCCTCATGTGTGCGAGGTAGAGCAAGGTAAAGACAACAAAGGCCCCATTCGTTCACACTCAGTCTCTAGCTGTCATGTAATAATGCACCGAAACCACAGCTCCCTTTCCACATCCAGGTCCCACAGAACTTTCCATGGTTTACCCCAGACGATTCACATGCCCTGGTTCAAGCCACTGACAGCACGTCGATCCCGGTATACCACATCGTTCCAATTCACTCTATTCCTTGCACGCCTTTCACCCTCCTGCATGTTCAGGCCCAGATCACTCAAAATCTTTTTCACTCCATCTTTCCACCTCCAATTCGGTCTCCCAATTCGCCTCGTTCCCTCCACCTCCGACACATATATCCTCCTGGTCAATCTCTCCTCACTCATTCTCTCCATGTGACCAAACCATTTCAAAACACCCTCTTCTGCTCTCTCAACCACACTCTTTTTATCTCCACACATCTCTCTTAACCTTACATTACTTACTCGATCAAACCACCTCACACCACATATTGTCCTCAAACATCTCATTTCTAGCACATCCACCCTCCTGCGCACAACTCTATCCATAGCCCACGCCTCGCAACCATACAACATTGTTGGAACCACTATTCCTTCAAACATACCCATTTTTACTTTCCGAGATAATGTTCTCGACTTCCACACATTCTTCAAGGTTCCCAGAATTTTCGCCCCCTCCCCCACCCTATGATTCACTTCCGCTTCCATGGTTCCATCCGCTGCCAGATCCACTCCCAGATATCTAAAACGCTTTACTTCCTCCAGCTTTTCTCCATTCAAACTTATCTCCCAATTGACTTAACCCTCAACCCTACTGTACCTAATAACCTTGCTCTTACTCACATTCACTCTTAACTTTCTTCTTTCACACACTTTACCAAACTCACTCACCAGCTTCTGCAGTTTCTTACATGAATTAGCCATCAGCGCTGTATCATCAGCGAACAACTGACTCACTTCACAAGCTCTCTCATCCCCAACAGACTGCATACTTGCCCCTCTTTCCAAAACTCTTGCATTCACCTCCCTAACAACCCCATCCATAAACAAATTAAACAACCATGGAGGCATCACACACCCCTGCCGCAAACCTACATTCACTGAGAACCAATGACTTTCCTCTCTTCCTACACGTACACATGCCTTACATCCTCGATAAAAACTTTTCTCTGCTTCTAACAACTTGCCTCCCACACCATATATTCTTAATACCTTATACAGAGCATCTCTATCAACTCTATCATATGCCTTCTCCAGATCCATAAATGCTACATACAAATCCATTTGTTTTTCTAAGTATTTCTCACATACAATCTTCAAAGCAAACACCTGGTCCACACATCCTCTACCACTTCTGAAACCAAAATGCTCTTCCCCAATCTGATGCTCTGTACATTCCTTCACCCTCTCAATCAATACCCTCCCATATAATTTACCAGGAATACTCAACAAACTTATACCTCTGTAATTTGAGCACTCACTCTTATCCCCTTTGCCTTTGTACAATGGCACTATGCAAGCATTCCGCCAATCCTCAGGCACCTCACCATGAATCATACATACATTGAATAACCTTATCAACCAGTCAACAATACAGTCACCCCCTTTTTTAATAAATTCCACTGCAATACCATCCAAACCTGCTGCCTTGCCAGCTTTTATCCTCCGTAAAGCTTTTACTACTTCTTCTCTATTTACCAAATCATTTTCCCTAGCCCTTTCACTTTGCACACCACCTCGACCAAAACACCCTACATCTGCCACTCTATCATCAAACACATTCAACAAACATTCAAAATACTCACTCCATCTACTTCTCACATCACCACTACTTGTTATCACCTCCCCATTAGCCCCCATCACTGAAGTTCCCATTTGCTCCCTTGTCTTACGCACTTTATTTACCTCCTTCCAAAACATCTTTTTATTCTCCCTGAAATTTAATGATACTCTCTCACCCCAATTCTTATTTGCCCTCTTTTTCACCTCTTGCACCTTTTTCTTGACCTCCTGTCTCTTTCTTTTATACCTCTCCCACTCATTTGCATATTTTCCTGCAAAAATCGTCCAAATGCCTCTCTCTTCTCTTTCATTAATAATCTTACTTCTTCATTCCACCACTCACTACCCCTTCTAATCAACCCACCTCCCACGCTTCTCATGCCACAAGCATCTTTTGCGAAGCCATCACTGCTTCCCTAAATACATCCCATTCCTCCCCCACTCCACTTACCTCCTTTGTTCTCACCTTTTTCCATTCTGCACTCAGTCTCTCCTAGTACTTCCTCACACAAGTCTCCTTCCCAAGCTCACTTACTCTCACCACTCTCTTCACCCCAACATTCTCTCTTCTTTTCTGAAAACCTCCACAAATCTTCACCTTCGCCTCCACAAGATAATGATCAGACATCCCTCCAGTTATACCTCTCAGCACATTAACATCCAAGAGTCTCTCTTTCGTGCGTCTATCAATTAACACGTAATCCAATAACGCTTTCTGGCCATCTCTCCTACTTACATACGTATACTTATGTATATCTCGCTTTTTAAACCAGGTATTCCCAATCAAGTTTTTCAGCACATAAATCTACAAGCTCTTCACCATTTCCATTTACAACACTGAACACTCCATGTATACCGATTATTCCCTCAACTGCCACATTACTCGCCTTTGCATTCAAATCGCCCATCACTATAACCCGGTCTTGTGCATCAAAACCACTAACACACTCATTCAACTGCTCCCAAAACACTTGCCTCTCATGATCTTTCTTCTTATGCCCAGGTGCATATGCACCAATAATCACCCATCTCTCTCCATCAACTTTCAGTTTTACCCATATCAATCTATAATTTACTTTCTTACACTCTATCACATACTCCCACAACTCCTGATTCAGGAGTAGTGATACTCCTTCCCTTTCTCTTGTCCTCTCACTAACCCCTGACTTTAGTCCCAAGACATTCCCAAACCACTCTTCCCCTTTACCCTTTAGCTTCGTTTCACTCAGA